>NC_047667.1:55699421-55981921 GCF_011762505.2 Arvicanthis niloticus | reverse complement strand
AGGCTTGGAGTCTAAGGAGAGATTGCAAGGAGGAGGGAGAGAAGAAGGTGGAGTAGGTGAGTCATGAAACATGGTATGAGAGTGGGCCAATTGGAGTTCAGAGCAGCTCAGAGGGAACACAAAAGGTTATAACTTGGGAGTTATTGATAGGGAAGTAGACATAATAACATAGAGGGTAGATTCTGCCCAGCTCTAGTGCTTTAAGGGCTCATTATAAATATAAAAGTTTGGGTCTTTTATCTGAGCACTGAATGACCAAAGGCAGAGTAGAAGCCCCGATTGAGATTAATTATTATTATTACACTAGGTACTTGCAGCCCAGCTGTACAACCTGAGCTCAGTCCCTGATACCCACATGAAGGAAGGAGAGAGTGGACTCTGGAAAGCTGTTATAGGATCACCACCACACAGGCACCCTGGCATGCCAAGCTTGCTCGCACTAAAAAAGTGAGTTCATCATTATCAGCAACCTGCTAAATCACAATCAAAACCACAGCACGTGTATTCAAATGATTAAAGTGTAAAAGTCCTACTGATCCTTGATGAGAATTTGGGGCAACTCATTTCTGCATGTCCAACTGATGATAAAAGAATAGAAGTATTTTTGAAAGCCACTTAGAAATCTCTTACAGAGCTACTATGTACTGAAGTGGCTTTGTAAGGTGTCAGTTTGACAAAAGTGAACTTCACATCTCCAAATTCCTCTCCTGGTGGGTCACTAGTTAGAGCAGAGCACAAGAAAAGATGCTTTTGAGAGATAAGAGGTGAAAATGAAGCACCCACCATTCCTTAGGGCCTACACATCATTTATCTGTTGTTTTCATCCATGTGACTTGAGGTGGCTTCTGGACCTGCAGTTGCTCTGCCCTCCCCTATCTCCTCCCACTCTCCCATCAGAGAGAAGCCATAAGAAGCAACAGCAGCCTCGGTCATTCTCCTTTCTCCAGTGTGGGTGGTAGCTTGCTCTTTTTCTCTCTTATTTCACATCTGCCTTCCTTCCCCAAATGTCTCCTCTATGGTTGTCAAGCTCCTGCATCAGACATGATGATTAGAGACTTACAGAGAATGTTTATTCAATTTCCATAACTGTGTGTTGTACAATTCTTCTCTTGCATTTGTTTCTAAAACAATTTAAATTTTTCCTGGAAAATTTCATACATGCATACAATGTACCTTCCCTTACCCCTCCCCCTGAACTCCTTTCTAGAAAGTATTCCTTTACTTTCATTTGTTTTGTGTGTTTAATTAGGGTTACTTGCATGAGCAGTGCAGAGGTGTTTATTGAGCGTTGTCTTCTCTACTTGAGTTGACTATCCTTCTCTAATGACGGTGTTTTGCAGAATGGATATGCATGTGCATAGCACATCTTTGGATCACATTCTCCATCTTGAGTGTATTGAGTATCACTTTGTCTTTTATTAATGAATTTATCTCATTTATACTTGAATTCATAATATTACAGAAGCATGAACTCACTGAACATATGTGAGGGTGCTGAGGGAGTGCCGAACTTGACCTGGGTGTGGCAGCTCTCTGTCCTACCTCTATACCTTATTGTCTTCCCTCTTGTCTAGATGATCATGAGATTCTTTGTAGCATCCTCTGTCATAAATCTGTAATCATGCTATCTTCAGTTCCCTGAGCCAATGAGCCAAACCCAACGGAGGTGTGGAAGGAAACATGACTTAAAGCAAGCTCACTAGTGGTGTGCATGACTGCTCATAGAAGCGGCTGAGGTTGGGATGCTAGTGGGACTGGACCTTTCATCTGTGGGATTTGATGCCGGCAGCTATGCCATAATTGATTTACAGGACAGAGTCTGGTGTCCACTGAAGAACTAATGGGGATATGCAGAAAAATCCCCACATCAGGCCACAGAAATGCTCTGGTTTTTTTATTTTGAAAGGAGAGAAAGGAACATTTGTTTTCATACACAGAAGTGTGTCTGTCTGCTGCAGGACACTCGGAATATCAAGCACAGAAGGAAGGCCACAGGTCTGCCTGCCTGGTGGTCTTCAGCACATGCTGAAGGAGCATTTGCTCTTGCAGTCTGTCCTTCACTTTGCATCCATTTCCTAACCATAACAGCAAGAAATCTCTCCCCCCTCCATAAATCCTCTTCATTTCTGCCTAGACAGAGTAATCAGCCCTTAATAATTCTGCAGCACTAAGGTCTGTCAGATGATCCTGGGCCAGAAGGCAAAAGAACAGATGCTCCAACGTTTTGAAGTAGAGCGAGTGTCCAGGTGTTCAGAGGTCTCTATAAATTGGCTAAGTTTTGGAAACTATGATTTGTGCTTCCCACAATTATAGTTAACTCAGTCATTCTGGATTTCTGATGGGGTTGAAAACATATAGCTATTGACCTTAAGAGAAAAAATTTGAGTGGATAGTCGTCAGCTGACATTCATCCTAAAGCCAGGTTCAGAACTAAATGTTTTAGTTAGAATAGATGACAGAGGAGCTGGTTAGTCAACAAAAGGATGGACTGGGTATTAGGACTATCCTGTACCTCACTGGTACAAATTGGCATAATTATGCTCTAATTGTATTTTGAGAGAAAAGTTTCATTTTAACAGGAAGGGTGATGTGTAGGAGGAGCTAAGGTAGGAGGAGTACTGAGAGGAAGAAAAGGAGTAAGAAGAGGAGAAGAAGGAGAGGAGAAGCTAGGTGATGAAAGAGAGAAAGAGGGGGGGAGACAGGGAGGCAGATATTCATGTATCTCCACCAGTCAAAGATAGTTGTTATATCTAGGTTGGTCAGTGGGTTACACCTCTGATTGAACAATTCCAAACTTATAAAGCCTATGATTAACATTATTTAAAAAAAATGTATAAATGCAAAAAGGAAAAGGGGGCATGGGATAGGGGTTTCCTAAGGGGGGTGGGGGGGAATGGGGATAGGGGATGACATCTGAAGTGTAAATAAAATATCTAATAAAAAAAACCAAAAAAAAAAAAAAACAACAGAATCTGCTAGATGCTATGCTAATCTCTGAGAAGGGTTGGCACAACTTTACTCCTGAAAAATAAAATATTTTTGTTTTCTCCAGGTATATTTTTAAATTGTCTGGTAAAATTGCTTTGAATTTCATGAATAACTTTTGAGAAATTGTCAGATACATTTACTTAACAATGCCAATTGTCTCAGTAGCAAAATAGCAATAATTAATACCTTTCACCCTCCCCATATCCTACTTCATAATTAAAAATAACAATTTAACAGAATCTGCTAAAAGATATGCTAATTTCATCTCAAGGGAACCTAATGTGTCTTACTTAGCAGTGACTAAGTGTTAGGAACTCAGAACAAGCCCAAAGGTGTTTGGATTAGATGCCTAAACCAGCGAAATTCTTTGTATCCAGTGTTTTGAGAAAGCCTGGAACTGAGAACAAGGTGTGACTCTGGAGCAATGGTGGTCAGTGACAACAGTATTCAGTGTCTTGTGGGTAGGAGAAGCCAGCTAGAGCAGTCATGAACTCAGTTTGACTTTTGGGATTGATGACTAAGAACAATATTGTGGACCAACATGTGTGGGAGATCAAGGGAAAGGCATCAGAGGTCTGCTTTGCTGGTGGGGCCTGGTAGGAAACCAACCTTACACTAGGAATCATGACATACACAGAGGCTAGCTCTTTTCTGCCTATGGAATCCACAGAGATATTACTTACTCTCTTGAATTTCTTCAAGTTGAGTGGGAAAAATCACTTCTGCTTTTCCCTACCTTACACAATCAGTTGAGTGGCACTTGTGCCTGGCTCCCTTTGATTGACTCACTAAACAAATACACTTAAACCTGTAATTTACCACAGTCATAGTTCTGACCCATTTCTTTGGAATATGCAATCAAGTAAGAAGACATTGGGGTCACAGTCTAGACAGTTAAAAAAAAATACTGTGGCATTGGTAAGTTACTAAACCTCTCTTCTCAGTTTCAAAAAGGATTGTTAATACCACTTCTTATATGTTAATACCACTTCTTATTCTATTCCTAAAAGCTATTGTTTGTTTGTTTTTGAGACAGGGTTTCTCTGTATAGCCCTGGCTGTCCTGGAACTCACTCTGTAAGCCAGGCTGGCTTCGATCTCAGAAATCCACCTGCCTTTGCCTGCCAAGCGCTGGGATTAAAGGCATGTGCCACCACTGCCTGGCTTCCTAGAAGCTATTGTGATGGTAGGCAGAAAGCACTAGGTAAAATACCTTGCATATAATACAAACAATTTCATTTTTATTACCAGTGTTATTTTAGAGCAATCTTTGGAGGAGGTGTGGTCAGAATATACATTCTCCATATGTAAATGACCTTGTGTCTATGTCTTTAAAGAATGGACAGGGAGGGCAAGAGAAGGGGGGAGGAATAAGACTGGGGGTGAGAAGAGGAGGTGGGGCTGTGTGCCCTGCATCACCTGCACTGTAACAGAAAGTAAACAGCAGTGACAGCATGACACTGGAAACACATCGAAATTCACTCTGGAGTGACTACATGGGGTTGGGAGATGGGAGTGTGTGTCACCTGGGGGCAGGGCTCCCTTCTCTCAAATCCCCACACTGTGAGCTTCAGCATGTCATCTGTCTCCTCCTTTTGGCACTCTATCTGCACATGGATCTTCTCAACAAAAACCTGAGTTCCAGAGAGCAGAGACTGAGAGTTCCTTATGTCTCTGTATCTCTAGTTAGCATAGAGCCTACTACACAGCCAGGATGCATTATACCTATGGGTAACTGCAAATAGATGAGCTTAGGACAAAGTTTTAAAATGCAGAAAAACGTGGAGCTCTGGGCTTTGCTCCTTCAAGACTCGGAGTCAACCTGGGATCACTGCATTTATTCTTATAGGCTTGTATTCCCTAAAAGAAGTTTGCTTTCTTTTCCCCCCTCCACATGGCTTGTTCCACTGATCACTCATGATCCAGAAAATTGAGCTGTTTGTCTTTCAGAGCTTAGGAATGTGCTTTTCCTACTACTGCTGATTGATCGCCATTGCTCCAGTTATACAAACATGGTGTCTGGGAGAAGTGAGAATGCAGTGGGGGAGAAATAGAGTTCCTAAACTCACAGCAGGAACATGACGTCTGTCCAGTGCACTTCAGAAGAAAACAAGAGCATGTTTGTTATGGCAGCTCATATGGAAAATCTCTGTCACCCCTTGGTGCTCTCAGCATAGCTCTTACTTCCTATGCTTGGAGAACACGTGAGTTCTTTGGAGTCCTGTATTACATTCTGTGAGGATGGTGATGGTCTTCTAAACAGGGGTGAGGTACTGACCAAGAGCTGTTCTTCTAGTGGAGAAAGCAGGAGAGACACTGAACACGGAACTCTGGGACACTGAAAGGAACACATCTAAGAAAACCTAAGTCTCCCTCATAGTAAAATGGGATGGCTGGTTTTGAAGTTTAAAGGGAGGAGGAGCAGAAGTGAAGGAAAGACTGAGAAAGAACACATAGCGTTTGTTGCTGCCACTGCCCTACCATGACTCTTCTCCAGCTGTGGGTCTGGAGTCACTGGTGACTTTCTTTGAGTACCAGTTCCTCATGAGAAAAAAAAATGGAACAAAAAATAATGTTATGGAGTCTGAAGAGATGACTAGCAGTTAAGAGCAATTGCTGATCTTGCTGGGGACATGAATTCAAATTCTGTAACTCCAGGGCATCTGACACCTCTGGCATCAGCAATCACCTGCACTCATGTGTGTACACCCACACATAGACACACATACATACACATTACTAAAAATCATAAACCTAAATCCTTAAAAATTCATGGTCTGAAGCACCTGACGTAGTATCCACCAAGAATATAGACTATTGATTTTTGAGTAAGAAAGGAGCTTCCTCATAGAAACTAAGGCTAAGTAGTTGAAAAAAGTCTAAGGTAAGAGGTAAAGAGGAAATTCAGAGAAAGAAAAAAAAATAATTTAGTGCTGAGATCAAATGGTGTAAGGTGGCTCTAAGCAGGATTATGGGACATCAATTCCAGAGGAGTTACAGAACTCTGCTTATGCTGATGTAACTCTACAGGTAGAAATAACCTGAAAACCTCAGATGTCAAGAGCTTCACATTTAGGGGAAAGCAAGAGTGACAGATGATCCCCTGCTTGCTGCAATCTGAGATAAACAACCTTTATCAGAACTAAACCAACCAGAGTCCATGAGCAGAGCTAAGACAAGTTCCTCCATGTGATTCTTCAGGCTTTTCCTTTCCTTAACCATTTAGATAAAGTATGTATCTGCTAGTTAAAGATATTCTCTAGTGAGAACTACTGCTTATTTATTTGATGTGTGTGTGTGTGTGTGTGTGTGTGTGTGTGTGTGTGTGTGTGTGCGTGTGCGTGCGTGCGTGTGTGTGAGTTGGGGGTTCAAACTCAGGTCCTCACATTTGACCTATATCTTCAGCTGCAGCAAGAAATACTTTTATTATTTAAAAAATGTAATTGCATTTATTTGATGGTAGTGGGGTGTGCCGAGGTATATCTGTGAAGGTCGGAGGATAATTTTCCAGAGTTGGGTCTCTTCTTCCACCACGTGCATTCCAAGAATAAGACTCAGGTTGTCAGGTTTAGTGTCAAATGCCTTTCTCCACTGAGCCATCTCTGAGGCCTTCTAAATGAGAAATACTTTTAATGAAAAGAAATATATCAATTGTATACTTACATCCACATCTACCATGGATCTTCAATATGTAGCTATCACTGAGGTATCATTCAGGAGCTGTCTCTCTGTATAACCAGCCCTGGGAAGATACTGTAAATACTGAATGTGTTAACAGCACTCTGTAGAATCTGATATAAGAAAATGAGCTCCAGAGCAGAGAAAGGAGTGGGTAATCCCAGCACTTGTGAAGTAGAAAACTGGTACTGCCAGTTTGAGGACAGCTTGAGCTACATAGCAAGAAACTGCCTAAAATATAAAGAAAAACAAGAGAGAGAGAGAGAGAGAGAGAGAGAGAGAGAGAGAGAGAGAGAGAGAGAGAGAGAGAGACCTCCAGCCTCAGGGCCCATTCTCTTGTACTCTGTGCCCTCCATGTTTGGCCTCTGTTAATTCTGCTGGTATTAACAGTGTGGCTTCACAAAATCTTTAAATGTCTAAGGTTCAGACTTATTATGTGTGGAGTAAGCATTTTGAATCATACTTTTCACTTCACCAAGTTACAATGGTGACCAAGTGAAATATATTAAGAGAACATTGCAAGGGTAGTAGTTATAATGAGGTCATAGGGTATCAGTACCAAGGAGTCAAGACATCTCTAGTAGACATCTGGTAGACCGGTTAGCTGCTCATAGTTTTGTGTGTTGAGTTTATGTTCTTAGGACATAATGAATGAAACATAGCTCACTTACGTATTGTAGCTCACTCTAGGATGGAAATGAAGACCTGTTATATTTGTGCTCTCTCTCTGTCTCTCTGTCTGTGTTTCTGTCTGTCTCTGTTTCTGTCTCTCTTCTGATAATAACTAATAATGTATCTCTTTATCCTACTATGCCTTAATAATTCATACCAAAAGGATGGTGCCCTAGTCAGCTTTAACTGTCAACTTGACACAGCCTCGAGTCACCTGAGAAGGGAGTCTAAACTGAGGAACTTCCCAGATCACATTGGCCTGTGGGAGGTTGTCTTTTGTTAATTGATACAGGATTGCTTAGCACATTGTAGAGAACACCATTTTCTATGTAGTTGATTCTTAGCTATGTAAGAAAACTAGATAAGCTTTAGCTTATGGGTGAGCCAACAATCAACATTGCTCCATGATTTCTGCTTCAAGAACTACTTGAGTTCCTGCCCTGATTTTTCTCAAAAATTGGACTATGACCCAGAAGTATAAGCTAAATAATCCTGTTCCTCCCCCTGGTTGCTTTTGGTCACAGCGTTTTATCACAGCAACCTAAAGGAAACTAAAACAGATAGTGAGATAGTGAAAGAATCAAACTGGCCTACTTAGGGAGCCCAGAAAACAGCTTTATTTCACAGGCTCCAAACCTTTCATATATTTAATTAATTTTATTTACTCTGGATCACTTCTCTGTGCTACAGAATACCCTTTTGGCAGCAGAGTAAAATGATTCGGTTCAGGAGTTATTTGTGCTGTCTAAGGTCCTGGAGAGGAAGAATGTAGCCTACAACTCAAATTATGCGAGTCTAAGCCACAGTAGACTGAGTCATCCAGACGGAGATGATGGATGGTTGGGACTAGGATACCATTCTCCCAGCCCTAAGGTCATCTCTGGATGCCTGCATTTACAGGTCAAAGAGCCATGGATTTAGCTTGCATCAATTCACGCCTTTTGTATCTCTGAAGTCTAGTTAGCTGTGTGGTTTGAGAAGTTAGGATGTAAACAAATGTGTTTATTTTGATTTCAACTGTCTTCATCCTCATATGCAGATACTTTATTGAATATTGATTAATAAAATAAAAGACTCCTTCATATAAGCTAAAAAAATATATAGGCTAGTTTACTTCTTTCTCTTATAGTTAGTCATTCTAAAAGACTACGTGGACAAACCACAAATCCCCAGTGCCATTAAACATTTTTGGAGGAAGCAAGAACTGCTTCAAATGAGTGAGATTTGCCTTCTCTCAGTGTTTACCCCCGACTGGGAGGTAGAACTGATATCAGAATGAAAAGTCACGCAGTAGTTACCTGCCAGAAAAAATAATCCAGCAATTCATTTACTTCTCTCCCTTACCAGTTTCTACTTAGAAAATTGGCTGGAGGTGCATGGGAACAAAGAACGTGACAGATGCCTGACCTACTTATTTAGCAAAGGAGCTGGTGTCGGAGCCCAGGAAGTGTAGTGCAGATACCTTAAAGGAGACAAAGTAAGGGCCGGGCCCAGAGGAGTCTGAAGTTATTTACAGCCCCACCATCTCCCATCTGGCTTTAGTTTAGCCTTTGCTGCTCCTCTCTGAATAGATATACTACTGTGCGTGTCCATGTGTGTGAGAACCATTGTTTCTTGAAGGTAAAGCTAGAAGCCATACTAACTTTAATTTCCTTTATTTGTCTGTCTTCCTGAGGAATTAAGAGGAGATGGCATCTGCACATTTTTGTGGATGAATTTTTTTTATAGATTAAAACCTCTCTTTTGCTAACATGCTTCTAAGAGAATTTCCTGACTGTTCTGGAGGGATGACATCCATTGTGGTTAGATATGGTTGGGAGGATTAAGATGATGTCTCTGGAGAAGATGACATTTGATTGTTAAATTCCCTGAAAATGTCTATGTGTTAATAGGGTAAAGGCAGAGGAACATAATCAAAGGCCTTAAACAGGAGAGGACTGGCATGGCGACATCTTTGAGGAGTAGTACGTGACTTGCCAGCTTAGAGAACCATGAGCAACAGCTGAAGACTTAGGATGCTCCTCACTGGCATGTCTGTGGTCAGCATTTTAGTTCGAATTAACTCATTCAAAGTACAAGTGATCTTTGAGGAACTCCACATGAGAGTAAGTAGTAATATCATTGTATATTGATTTAAATTATTCAAAACGGCAGGCCTCCGATACTTAGGTATTCTTGAAGTGAATTTGTGTTTTGTTGTTAATATTTCCTGGGGTAATTTGCCTGTGCAGGTGATTCCATGGCGGACTCCAAATCTTTATGCCCCCAGCTGCTGGTCTCTCAGCCAAAGTGAAACTTTACAGAGAAAAGAGAAGTGAGCCTTCGTTCTGTTTGGGCATATGATAATAATAACACGATTTTCTGAGCCTGGATTTTTAAATATTTTATCACCCTCTCCCCACTCATTGTCAGTCAATTGCTAGAGAAACTTAAGTAGGTTGGGATTTTCGTTGCTAAATTAAAAAGTCCAAGTAAATTGTTCTCTTAAAGGAAATAAAGATGCATTAATATCTACTCGCCCTGGTTTTTCACATTGAAACCCCTGCTTCTCCTCTAATACTCTTTTATGTGTCCTTTATGTTTTCCCGGAATTCTGCTTGAGTATAATTCAAGGCAGACATGCATTTCCCATATGTGACAGTTCCTTTGGTTTCATGAAGCACCGTTTCTCCGAGCACAGTTGTTACCAGCCAATCCAGTCGATACTCCATGGTGAAGACAACTTGAAAATGTGGTCTCGATGATAGAGACCTGGCTCCTTGGCCAGGAAACCTGTCTGCCAAACACTGAGCAAGGACTCAAAAGCTTGCCTTTTAATAAAATTATCATCCATATCTTTTATTGTTTTAACAATAAACACTAAGAGAATAGGGTTTGACCAAAAAGTGGATAATTTGAAAACACCAAGAACTGTCCTGTTAAGACTCATTCAAACACAGACTGCACCAGAGGCTGTGAAAAGAGAAGCCATGAGGGAAGCTGCTGTATTGGAAAAATTGGAAGATACTGATTGTAGGGATTTGAATGAGAAATGTACCCCCCAACAACTCCCCTCGCCCGCCCAGCAGTCCTAGGCATTTGAACACTTGGTTCCCAGTTGGTGGTGGTCTGTGTGAAGTTGTAGAAGATCCTTTGCTGGAAGAAGTTTGAGTTGGACTTTGAGAGATTACAGCATTGCCCTGCTAGTAGTTTACTCTCTCTGCTTTGAGCTTGTCATTCAAGATGGGCGCTCTCAACTTCCTGTTCCAGTAGCCATGCCTCTGCTTGGCCATCGTGGACTCTCATCTCTCTGAATCCGTAAGCCAAAATAAACTCTCTTTCCCTTAGGTTACTTCTACTCATTGTGTTCTATCATAGTAATAGTAAAGTAACTTACAAACCAAAATTCAGAAAATGTAAATTTAGAGGGAAAAAAAGCTTAGGATACCTTCTAATGTGGAGAGCTTGCCTTAACTGACTTTGTTTACCCAATTTTGACACACACAATAAGATTGGGTTTCACTTGACATAGGTTCATTTGTCCTGTTTTTCTCAAATTAAAGCCAATATCCCAGGTCTCACGGGATTCCATGTAGTTCCTCTGATTCAGGTGATGCTGCCACAGCAACACTAATAGTGTCACTTGAAGTGTCTTTGGTCCTTGTTAATAATACATTTTGCCAGAAACTCTCAGAAACTCACCCAAGATGATTAGAATTAGGAGAAGAATAGATGATATTGAAATGAATTGGGACATTTTCTCTATAGTAAATACAGATGGGTCTTATGGGAACTGGGAATGACAACTCACTTTAATTGCTTTTTTGGTCTCTCTCCCTCTTTGTCTTTCCAAAATTCTCATTTTTGCTTCTCCTTGGTTAATCTGATCTTATTTATTTGCTCTCTCTTCATTTTTCATTTTTTACGCAAGCTCTGTGCTTCTATGCAGTCTCAATCCCACTACCTGTGAGCTTAACACATCACCTAAATTATCTTAGTGTCAAATTTAAAATCATGGGATTTGAACTGTTTTCAGTAGCACTGAGATTTATGCTTTTTTTTGCCAATATGAGGAAAGAAGAGAATTACTATGTACATTGAAAATCACAGGATTCAAATTATATTATTTTACTACTGAACCTATAGCAGCTGGGCCAGCAGGTGATTGCCTCCCACCTCTATCCAAGGAGAAATGGTCACTTGCTGATTCATACGTTTTGAGTCTTGTTTTAGCAGCCTCTGTTGGGACTGAATCTTGGTGGGGAACCCTTCCACAGATCAAAGCTTCACATATTGTAAACACTGTATGTGGGGGGTGATTTGGGGTAGAAGTGGGGATGATCCTTTCTTATGGAAAAAAATACTTCTTGAAAGAACAGTTAGAAGTCAAGAAGAACTCATGAGACCATTACATAGGCACATATTTAACATAAAATGTGATTTCTGTTATAAGCTAATGTTTATTTTATTATCAGTAAGAGTGAGTTACACACTACACAAAGTATTGGATATAATAATCAGGAAACCAACACTATTGGTCCAGAATGTAACACTTATGAGAGAAGTGCTGGCACAGGACTTAATAAACCCCTCATCCTGTTCCATTTTACCCGACAAAAGAATGACCTCCCAAGTTACAGAGTGAAAAACCAAACCAGAATTGTAGTTCTCTCACACAGCGATGACTTCTTGTCTTGGAATGTTTGGCAAGCATGATCCAGATTCCTCATCTCCTATGACATATTTCTCAGCATTTCTCTTTATTTTGTCTATGCTTTTGCCTGTACCTCTTCCTATGTAGGAACTTATGTGCTCTTAAACATATTCACTATTACCTAAGTATTGAGAGCCCTGGTGTTTCAGAGAGGGAGAAGGGGAGAGAAAGTGAGGGGGGAGGGAAAAAGCATATCAAATGAGGGGACATATTAAACTGCATATGAGCAAGATGGCTACATAGCTTCTCTACTTGATATGTATGATTATTATTAAACAGTGAATTGAGGATAAAACTCTAAAGCTCCTGACTGTAGGTTGTCTTCATCATTCTCTACAATAAGCTTCTATTTAGAGTCCCGGATGTCTCCTTCAGTGGGGACAGCAGACACTTTTCAGTTCCAGGATGACATATTGAGGCTACAGAAAGCTTTTACTTTGGTTATCGGTTGCTTTCATTAGCCACAGGACTTATTTAATGGGAAGCGTGTTTAACACCGGAAGTAGCTTTGAAATTGCTGGCCTTGTGCTGAGAATGTTAAATGGATGCTGGAATGCATGTGGAATGGAGACTCAACTCTGGAGAGTCTACACACCAAGACTTACAGGCCAAACCTGCCTAGAGTTCGCTAGCCCTGGGGTTTGGATGCTTGGATGCTCCAAACTGAACCCTCCACTCTCTACTTTCCAGTACCCACAAGTCTAATGGAAAAGAAGCCCTCCACAGTTGCCCTTTTCTTTAGTTAATTTCCTATAGGATCTTAAGATGAACTTTTTTGTCTTGCCTCTTGATGAGCCCTGAAATGCCTTCTGTAATCCAGGATGACAGCAAGACGCTGTTTGATTATCCATCAGGCTGGACTGTTCCTCTGTGCTTTCTAGCCAGTGGGCTAATTTTCCTAGGCCTGAGTGCTTACTTCTTTGCTATTTCCCCTTTCTGCTTTTATTGCCCTTCTCCTGTGTCCAATTATCTTCCAAATCTGCTAAATTCCCAGGAAGTGAAGGAAATGCCTGCTAGAGGATCCAGTTTCAGGAGTGAAAGTCATTCCTCCAAATTAACTGGCTGCTTAAATAACTCTCAAACCATCTCTCATATGATGGCATAATTTGGTAAATCCCTAGAAAAGAGTGCTTATTAGCGTATCAATTGATTTGTTAATGAATGCCTACTGCTCTTCAGGAAATAATCGAATCCTTCTCATTGAAATGGATTTTATACAGAGGAGGCATCAGTCAGGTGAAGTCTATGTTATTAAATGGGATAAAAGAAAAACCTTTTAATTAATTCATCTCATGCATTTAAAATGAAAATGAGCTGAAAGTTCAGTGTATACAGTAGAATATGGTGGTGTATGGAATATGAGCAAAGAGAGTAAAATAATTCTGTGCATTTGATTCTGCCTTTTGAAAGGTGTCCTCTATGTAGGAGAAAGTGTGTGTGTCTGTGTTTGTGTCTCTGTATGCCTCTGTGTATTTGTGTGTGTCTGTGTGTTTGTGTGTGTGTATTCGTGTATGTGTCTGTGTACATGAACAACCCTGCTCTAACGGACACACATGGGACATAGACTCCTTCGACAGATGGTCTCTGTAGCTGCTGATTTGATTTAAAGATTAATCTGACCCTCATCCCAGAGTTATATTAGCCTCAGACAGTAGCCCAGATTATGGGCCAGTTCCTCGGTGAATCACAGGCCTCCTTCAAGAACAAGAAGCAAATACTCCTGTCCATTGACCATAATTTAGACCCAACCCTTTCCTACATCCCAGACCCACTTTCAGCCTAGCCTTGCTCTCCTGGAAGAGGGAGACACAAGCAGCCCCTGACTCACACACTAAGTAAGCTTCATACTTTCTCAGGCAATTTACTCAAGGGAAACTGGCGAGCAGGGGAAGGAGGGGGAAGGAAGGCTAAACAAACACTACATATTCTTTTCCTGGAAAGGTCATCTCACTTTTTCTAATTTCTCAGATTTAAAAGAATGTATTTTCTTCTTGTTACCATAGAAACTAGACTAACATAGAGGGTTTTTTTTTTTTTTTTTTTTTTTTTTTTTATTTTTTATTTTTCCTCAAAAAACTTTCTAGTCCAATTTTAAAACATTTGGCTTCTCCTTTAGAGCTAGACAACTTACCTCCTACTGGCTAGCTTATATGTTAGAAGAGTATATATGTGTGTGTATATATTGCTTTAAATTTAAAATTATATAGAGCTACAGTAAATGTCTGGATATATAATACAGCCATTGGACTGCAGAAGCATACCTTTCTGTGTTCTTTTGTGGCCTCATAGCACTGCCCTTGAGGGGTCCTTCCCTCTCTCCTCACCCTCCACTGACAAGACTAGCCAATCACACAGTCAGTTGGTAAGCATAGTCAATTGAGGTCTCCATAACAGGAGCCATCTGGGTGAGTGTGTAACAGCTGGTTCATTCCTTGGGTATTGTCAGACATTCAGATATTCCAACTAATGTGAATAAAATATTTCAATTTTAGATTATTTTCCATTGTTTAAGAAACAGTTCAAAAATATTTTTTTTTAGGTATTTAGCATTTCTAATTGTTCTAGAGAGTCAAAGGCTGACTTTTTCCCTAGTGATTTGGAAGCGTAAGGGCGGAATTGAAATGAATTCTGTTTAGAACCAGAATATATTTGTTGTATCTCTTATTGAGAATGTCTAGCTAACACAGCAGTACTCTAGAAATTACTCAGTAATGTTAAATAATGTACTTGCTTAAAAAGACCTAATGGTGGCTGCCTTATAACCAGCTTGCTGCTTTTTACTAACCAAATTCTTGTCATTAGAGGATAAGAATTAAAACAATAAACAAGACCAGTCAAAGCCCCATGAAAGGGGATACTTGCATCTGCTTTCCTTTCAGCCTAGTTTAAAGAGCATTCTATATCACCTATTTTTTCACAGGCAGCTTTATGTTAAACAGGATATTTCTGTGATTTAGACTGACAGTAACTTGGTAAACCTTTATTACAAAGCAGTCAGAAAGAACAAGAGAAAGTGAAGGCCCGTAGACAACAGATCTACGTAACCAAACCAAACCAACATGAGCGAAAGAGTTAGCAACACAGCCTGTGGTTCACCTATGTTTGGGTATCTTGGAGCAAAGCTGCTATAGAGAAATGTGTAGGTATCTGGGGGATGCTGTGTTGCAACAGAGGATGTAACTCAACTCACAGGGCAACTTTTGAAGCCTGACCAGATGACTACTTGATTAACTCCATATAAAACTCAGAGCGCACAAAGCGGGGCAGAGAATCCTTCTCCATCAGGGCGTAGATCCTTTTCTGGGCCAGGTCAAAGCTGTGAGGGGAAGGTTCCACCAGGTTCTTCATGGTGATGTCTTTAGTGAAGTGGTCAATGTTCACCTGTGGGCCAGGAAACAGGGTCCCTGCATCAGTTCAGGCTTCAGGATTCGACGAGTATACCAGAGGGGCAGAGTTCTTACCAGCAAGAGGAGAGGCAGGAGGATGCCACGCAATGTAAGAAATGCCACTGCTGTTTCAAAAGAACTGATACTGGCATGAACATGTGATTCAGATTCAGATCCAACTGCTATTGGACGCCTACCAGGTGTCCTCTACCAGGACCCCATCTATGCCTATGCTATTTCATCCTTCAGCAACCTAAGAATATATATATACACACACACACACACACACACACACACACACACACACACACACACACACACACACACACACACACACACACACACACAGGGTTAGGTGTCTGGAGATCATCTCTTTCTTAAGTGTTTTCAAATCTTGAGAAAACGATTTGAATGCCGATGAATTGATGCTTGATTTCATGTTTCTATTCCATTAAGTTTTCTGCTTTCTATGACAGTGACAGAGAACAAATAATTTGTGGCCAGGGACCCATGACCTTTTTTCAGAGCTTTGGGACTGTTATTTCCTGACAACAAATGAGGAAACAGTAGTTCTAACGACTTGGCAAATACAGCCATGAACCAGCACCTTATCTACTGAGGGGTAAATTTAGGCCAGGGAGTGAAGCCAGGACCTTCTGCAGACTAGCAAGTGCTCTATGCTGAGCTACATCCCTATGGCCACATCTTTCTCTTAGGAGGGACAGCTAGGGATACAACATAACCAAAGGAATAAATATCTGAGATTGTATCTATAAGAAGAATCACACATGCAAACGAAGAGAGATGGTGGGAATCTTTCCCCTTACAAATCATCTATAACAGATCACTGGCTACGAAAATGGCTCGCTCAATCACCTATTGTTTGACTCCAAACCTTGATGACAATTTAGTGTCCACACTAGATTCAAGAGAACCGTGTAGGGGTTACAAGTCCTAACTAGATGGACTGATCTGGGTGCGCCCATCCTGGAATTTTTCAAGAAGCTTTTCAGTTTGGTTTCATTGATAGCAAAGATGATGGCAGACAAACTTCCTCAAAGCTTTCTTGACACCTGTAGGTATCTGGTCTTTACCAGTCAATTACTGGTATATTGGCTTTAAATACATTTTGCACTGTTAACGTGGATTATTTTGGCTTTTAGGAATGGGAGTCCTGTTGCCTCAACAAAGGGCAAATGTCAAAGGCTAACGACAGGGGACCCACTGGCATCAATTATTTCAAACATTCATGTGTGTTTTCATATCTACTCTTATTTAATTTTCACAACTTTACAAAACAGTTCAGTCATTCTTACTTTTTGAAGGGAAAAAAACCAGTCCCCCCTCATTTTATCCCAAATCTTATATTGGCCTCATTCCTGTTTAAGGTTGGTTGCATGGTACCGAAGTGAGACTCCAGTAGCTGTCAGCTGCACACTTGTCTGTACAGCATTTAAATTAGGCACCTGACCCTATCACACTGCCTTTGCATCCAGTAGGTGCTTACTATGCACTCTAATGAAAAGTATGAATAGCCATTAGCTCCAAATGTTATGCCTGCAGCTCATGAAGCCGGACCTGGCAATGTGATGATCTGACTCTTATATAGCTGCACTCAGCCACCTGCCCACCAGTACCAACCTCTTTAGGGGCCTCTGTCTGGATGAATTCTTCATAAATTTGCTTTGCCTTCTCCGCCATTTTGACAGGGGACTTGATCTTCTTGTAATTCTCACAGGCAACCCAGAACTCAAGGTTTTCCTCACTGAATTCAGACTTCAGGAAACTTTTGAAGCTGGCAAATCCATCTAGTGGGTAAAAAGTCAATAGGGAAATTTCATGAATTGATTTGACAATGAATCTATATCTAACCAAATAGCTCAATCTTACTTCTAATACTTTCTGCCATTGATGTAAAAATCTTACAAATAGAATTTATTTAATTCTCAATATACAACCAAAGGATAGGTACTAGGAATGACCTATTTTGTAAATGAGGTCACAGAAGTTAAGGGACTGTTCCCAAATGCCCAGCGAGTAAGTACAAAGCCAGGACTCAGAACCAGGCCATCAGATTGTACAGTCTCACACATTTGTCTATTATCCTCAGACACTTTTCAAGAGTGTGCGATTCTGTTTCTTGGAACAGGAAATGTCCATTAGGAGCTGTGTGCTCTCTCCTGCACTTGAACTGAGAGAAAAACAGAAGGCTAGCACAAAGATGCTAGAGATGATGAGGAAAGGCTCCATAATGTCCTGTTCACAGATTTTAAACATCCCTTTGTTCAGATGCAGGCAAGCTGGGACAGAATCAGAGACAGCAGAGAACAGCTCTGCCCACCATGAACTCTGACACTGAAGAGAGGGCTTGACTTCATAGTCTGTTACACAAGGGAATGCAGTGTTCATTTGGGTTACAAATGTGTATAACTTTGAGGACTCACATCAGTGCTGATGACATGCAGGACACATGTCAATTCCAAATAAAACTTTTCTTTTTAGTGGTGAAAATTGAATTAAGAGCCTCATGCATGATAACACAAGCACTCTGCCACAAAGCTATGTTCCTAGCCCCACAGAAAATAATTAAAACTTGGTTAGTCAAAATAAGGAATATTAAAAATGACTGCCAGAAACTATTATCTCATTTTTTTTTACAGTTGAGTTTTGAGTAAGTCACTATGGTCAACAAAATAAACTTGGTTCCCTGGCAGTGTTTAGAGATTCCAAGAAAGTAGAGTGAAAAATAATAATAGAGGAGACTCATTATACACCTGTGCGATGAAGGAAAACCTTTGAAGAGAAGCAATGGAATCATAGCAGGAGTCTGACTTTAGTTAGGAAGGAAATAGGAATATTCAAATTGATGTCTGAATGAAGGAACCAGGTGAAGTTGTCACATACACAGTTATTATGTCCATCAGTTAATTTTACATCTGTGTTTAGAATAAAGTGAATGTAATATAGCAACCATGAGTCCATATACAGACATAGATGCTACCTGTGTACCTATGATAATTCCTGGGCCTTATCCTTTCCTCTTTCTAGAACCTTGTCCTTCTAGAACCTTCCAAATGATAGATCGAGAGAGTTCACAAAGAATTTAATAAGGTATTGGAGATGAAAAAGAAAAACATCTAAATTTATGCTGTTTTCCTTCTCTTATTAAAGAATGTGTGTGTGTGTGTGTGTGTGTGTGTGTGTGTGTGTGTGTGTGTGTGTGTACACACATATACATAAAACTGTTCACACTAAATCCTAACATCTGTATCTGTAAGAATAGAATCATCCTATTACAAAGGAAAATGGAGGTTTCTAAAGGAGAAGAAACATTCCAGTTTCCATGGCCTATGTCAAAGTCACAATCTTGGCAGCATGGCCTAGTGTGCCACTTGCCTCCTGAGACAGAAATGACTGCCATCAACTTTAGGGAACAGGTTTCCTTTTGCTTGCCTCTACCAGGACCTGTCTACAGTTAATTACTTCTGTTTAGGTAACATACTCACATTCTAGATTCATTGTTTGACCCAGTTTCAATTCATTTCTCCTTTCCTTGAGCACTTGTTGCTATCTTGTCTGTAGACTGTACATTTTTATGTATTGGCCATTGATTATTTTATGAATTGCACAAAATATATGTGATGATAAAACCAGAGACACAGATCTATTTTTAATATGTGTGTGGTATGTGTGCATGTGTATATGTGTATTATCATGTGTGTGGGTATATATGTTGTTCTTGGATCCTGATATACATGTATGTGCATGCCGGGCAGTGGTGGCACACGCCTTTAATCCCAGCACTTGGGAGGCAGAGGCAGGCAGATTTCTCAGTTCGAGGCCAGCCTGGTCTACAGAGTGAGTTCCAGGACAGCCAAGGCTACACAGAGAAACCCTGTCTCAAAAAACAAAAAAAAAAAAAAAAAAAAAAAAAAAAAAACCAAACCAAAATACATATATGTGCATGTATGTGGAGGCCCAAGGTTGATGTCTGGAATCTTCATTGCTCTTCCACCTTATTCTTTGTGATATGAAGCCTCAGTCAGACCCAGAGCTTGCTGATAAGATGGCTCATCTCACTGGCTTATTCTGGAGTTTTCCTGTCTTCACCCAGAGGGGTGTAGAATTACAGATGGGTGAACACTCCCACTTGGCTTACATAGACTCTGTAGATTCAAGCTCTAGTCCTTTTACTTACATTATGAGGTAGCATTAACCACTGAGCTATCTTCACGATACATTTTTTATTCCTCCTGTTCATCTTATTTCTAACTGCCACACTCAATTCTTAAGAAAAAGAATGGTCAGGTTGGAAACTAACTGAGGTTAGGTTCAGTATTGATTCCAAGACCCAAGCAATTTAATCTTTCCTCTGCACTTCTAGGACACTGTCATGGATCAATAGTAGAAATACCCGGGACACGAGCTTGCTTAAAGGCCGTTTTCTCTAGGAACCTGGCTGGCTACTTGAATTACTTTGAAACCCTTTGATAAAGTCAAACATGTTTCTTCTTCTTATCCCCACTGTAGTTTCTTTTGTATTACTTGACATTTTTAAATGATAACTGGTCCACATATGCGTTGAAAGAAATAAGACCCACCTTTATCCTTGTCCTGGCTATTTCACTGTTGTTTGAACAAATGTGTTGGATGCCTCTATTGAAATGGAAAGACTCTCAAGTCACTTTTTAGTTACCAGGAAATACGGCCATATATAGGTATCCATACAACCAGAATGCAGACTTCAGAGGAGAAAGTAATTCCATAGAATGTGCCTGAGGCAAACTCTCAGCCCCAAACACTCAGAGTCCCTCAACCCCATAGCCCCTCAGCCTCACAGCCCCACAGCCCTTCAGCTCCACAATCTCTGAGCTCCACATCCCCACAACCCCTCAGCCCCACAGTCCCTCAGCCCCTCAGCCCCACATTCCCTCAGCCCCACAGTCCCTGAGCTCCACAGTCCCTCAAACACACAGCCTCACAGCCTGTCAGCCCCCCAACCCACCTATTATCAGATATTCTGAGTTGCTTATTCCATTTCTTTGTAAAATTTTGAGATAAAGATCAGTCCTCACAGTGTTTCAGGCCTGAGGACACTTGTCAGGATTCCTCAGTGACCTGAGTGTTTATGTCACTTATGAACCAGCTCTCCATTACAGAGACCCATGTCCTGAATACTGGTTTTATCTCTCTGGTGAATTCTACAGTACTATTTCAAGTTTTGTTTTATTTTGTTTTAATCAATGTATGTACTTTAAACCAAAACACATAAATAGTTTTATGCCCTACTGGTCTGGGAGCTATTTAAAGCAACTCTTTCTTACATCCTGAGCACTCTCTTTGGGGCCTCTCTTGGTAGAGTCCTACACAGTCACTTCCAGTCAGCTTTCTACTCCACAGACTCTGGTTTTCTATTGGTCATTTCCCCAGAGACTTTTACTGTTGAATTTCTATAACCTCTGCATGTATGGTTAGTTAGTTAGTTAGTTAGTTAGTTAGTTAGTTTTTGGAGTCATAGTTGAAAAGACTGCAGGCCAAATATCTCTATTTTACAAGATGTACATATCTTTCGTAAACCACTGCTTTTACCTAGGGACTTCATACCACAAAACTCCAAACCATAACCCCCCAAAAGGATTACGGGGCCTGTATGAGCCAGCACAGAGCCTCAAAATACCCCTCAGCACACCTAGGTACCACCCACTATGCAGGACTCTGATGAAGCTCATTTGATGACTGGCCACCATAAGAATTCTGTGGGTATGGTACCCATACATCATATGGCACTCATACATTGTAATCTCTGAGCTGGCCCTAATGAGTGATAGCAGTTTTTGACATTAGGCAAATAAGAGCAATGGCCTTGTATGGAGAGTGGGGAGGGTTGGACAAAACCATCTGTAAAAACCACTTTGAGGATAAAAGGAGCATTAAACAAATCCAAGAATCCAAATCAGATTGTCATAAAGTATTGAAAATGAGATTAGTACAAATGCTTCATTGGAGACAGGGGAGTGGGGGAGACAGAAATGGCATTGGTAATTTATAAGAACCATGACATGGCTTGTTGGTTCAAAGCTAAGCTCCAGCTTTAGGCCCAAGATTGCCCAGTGGTGATTCCTGGCACACCTTATTATAAAATAACACAGACAAGTTATCTAGCCTGTTGGAGCCTCTTTGGCTTTCCAAAGGAAAGTAGTAATGAAACCTATATGACAAGGCTGTGGTGAAGACTAAATAATTCACACATATGGCTCTTTTATGGGGCCACGCATAATTTTCATCAAGTTTAGTACGCACTGGTTTTCATCATTACTTATAACAAATTAAACATTACTGTCATAATTACAAGCTCAACACAAATGTTACCTCATCTGTGACATCTTTCCCCCATTGCCACCTACTCACTCTTGAGGGTTTTTGTTAATGGAGAAAGACAGTGCTTTCTCCCACCACCACCACCCTCCCCCGCACTGGGCCTATCTGCTTGTTCGGCCATCTTTTCCCTGTTCCTACCTCCTTCCTCGAACATATGCATCTATTACTTAATAGTGGGATCTCAGTGGACTAGGAAATCTCTCCAACCCTCAGGATCAAAGAACTTATGTTTTTAAGACAGGGCTTCTCTGTGTAGCTCTAACTGTCTTGGAAATCTCTTTCTAGATAAGCCTGGCCTTGAACTCAGAGATCTGCCTGCCTCTGCCTCCTGAGATCTAGGGTTAAAGGCATGAACATCCAGCAGAACAAGAACTTTAAAGACAAGAAAATACTTCAGTTTTTGTTAGTGTTGTATTTTGTGCCACAGGCAAGCTACTCTTCTCTCTGAAAAAATGGATTCTTTTTCTGAAAACTAAAGGTGCTTGTTGCACTTAAGTCCCAATACTACTGTAATCACTAAATAGACCAGTATATGTAAATTGCTCAGAATAACATATGGAATATATGAATGAAGAATACCTCCTTTATATCACACATTTTATGGTCCTTGTCTGTCATAGGTGAAAATCATGGCTGCCATCAGTGAGATGATGAGAGTGTGGACCCATGACACAGAAGGAGGAAAACTTCGAAGCAAAGGAAGAGATACCAAAGCCAACTGTGAAGACGGAAACTAAAAGATGAATCTGGAACCAGCTGCTGCTTCGTGCCTCGAGAGACAGTCCAGCCCACAGGGGTGTCTGAGGAAATGCTCTGACCTTTTGCAACTCTTGGGAGAAGAGAACCCAAATAAAGACTGTGCTGCCACAAACTAGGCTGTGTCCCTGTTTGCTCTTAAAAATGCTCATGTAGGAGAATCCATGTCCCTGGTGATGCTAGGATGGAATTATGCAAGCCCTCATGTGCAGTCTATTTTGGGTTTTAAAGATCAACATACTTGCCATGTGCCCTATAGGCCTAATAAATGAAAACAGATGGCTCCTGTTTCAGAACTGAAGGCAAAACTCCTAAGAATCTGGTATTTTAAGAACAAAGTCAAAGACCCCCAAATGATTAAAAATCGTTTTTAATACCAGTGAGACGGCTGAGCTAGTAAAGGCATTTGCTGTGCAACCTGATGCCCCAAGTTCTGTTCTAGAACCATCAGTGAGAAGAAAGAATCAACTCCTGAAAGTTGCCCTCTGATCTCCCCACACACGTGCGCGCGCGCGCGCGCACACACACACACACACACACACACACACACACACACACACAGCATGCATTACTAATAACATAATTTAAAAATGATTTTGAGTGAGTAGATCCTTGCTAATGAGGAAAGACTGAGCAGCAGCTTGTATAGGGTTTATTTCTACTACAGAAAATTTGATTAAAGAAATGCTTCATAACTCTATCAACTCAGAGGCAATATCCTATGTTAACAGGAAGAATTCCAAATGTTCCTTGTGAATCAGAAAAATGCTACCCCTACCCCCCCAGGAATTAGGGAGGTGCTGTTTTTTTATTTTTTAGACATGTCACTCGTTAGTTCAGATAGGTCCAGAACTCACCATATGGCCCATGTTAGCCTTAAACTCACAGTAATTATTTTGTCTCCACTTCTTAAGCACTTGAATTTCAAATATGAACCATCATGCTCCACTTTAGATGGCGTAACTTTCTCAAGTCAAGCATGCAGAAAGGGGTCATTATGCTCTGAATGGTGTGCCTTTTTAATGTACCTGCTTTTCTTACTTGTTTTGTAGCAAGGTATTAGATATTTCTGATTATAGATTATTAGTCTCAACAGATCCAAAATGGGATACTTCTTAAGAGATACTGAATAGCCATGGCTTGATTTACATTTATCCATGATGCATAATGGCTGACAATCAGGTAACAGGTCACACTCTGCTTCTTCAACCTGGTGATACTGAGGTGTCTGGATGCTGGCATAAAGCTTTTTGGGCATACCTGTCCTCCCTATGTTTCCACCTTAAAAATGACTGGAGATAAAAGGAGCAGAGACAGAACAATAAGACAGACATGGAGAAAGTAGCATCTCAGTGAGAATGAGAGAGGAGACACAGTAATAGAAATATAATGGGGAAAAGACAGACAGTAATAACAGACAATCTTTCTTATAGCTTCACCCTCCTTTCAAGCCACAGCTCCATTGTTTCTTTCTGGTTGGATCTTTCATACACACACCTTAAGCCCTTCTATGGATGGAGCTAGTTGGAATGAAGAGATACCATGTTTAAGGAAATGGTTGGCTAAAATAGCTACTGAATGCTTTTCCATTTATTGCTTTGAGGAAATTATTCACATATATGAGCAAATGCTCATAGATACAAGCATAATTTCTCCTCTGAAAAGTAGAAAATACTACAGTGAAATCCTCCGATCTTGCAATTGGAAAGACAGTGGCCCCTCGACAATGTAAAGGTGCTAACATTACATATTTCTGCCTTAGCTTCCTCTCTTAGCTTTTTAAATTCTGATAATTCTCTTAAAATGTATGAGTTTGTGGGCCACAAAATTAGTATGAGTTTACATACTAAAAAAAGAATTTACAAACAAACACACTGGATATTTATCTTTCCCCTTAAGAATTCTGGAAACATAGTTTCGCTAACTCTTAAATTTCTTTATAAGAGCAGTGAATACTCCTATGTAGGCTACTTGACATTCATAACTTATCAGCACTATCCCAAATGCTACTGGCCCAAAAATTACTGAAATAAGACAATAAATCAATAAATGAACACAAATATCCTTATTCTACATAGCTGAGTGTGGAGAGGGTCAGTCAAGGAGTAGAGATAGCAATCTTATAAGGTCAAAAGGGCAGTTGATAACAGGTTGAGCTAAGATGCCTGTGGCTTGTTCAAAGACATTTTCAACACAGAATCTAATCTTTCTCAATCTATGAAGCAAAGCAGGAAGGGCAGTTTATCTGGCTCACTCATGAGAACATGAAGAAGCATACAGACAGAGAGGGTGGTGCCCACTTGTAGTTCCAGCACTTGAGAGGTGGAGGCAAGAAGATCAGGAGTTCAAAGCCATCCTCAGACACATTTTGAGTTTGAGGGCCAGGCTAGACCTCATGATGCCCTGTCTCGACCAAAGAGGCATGTGATGTGGCTTATACAAACCAACAAGGACAAGCATGAACACAGACTCAAATATCTGTTCTCACATTCTCCCATGGTGGCTTCCCCTTTCAGGCAACTGTACAATTTGCCCTCCCAAACTGCTCTCCACTTGTTCAGAGCACAAATTGGAGAAGAATATGAGCAGAACAAAGATGTTTTTTATCTGTCCTTAGTCTGACCCTCCTGAGAACCATGTGAACTTACAGCTGCTCTGGAGAAGCTTGTCCAGGGATTGACGCCACTGCAGGACCTCCTCCAGTGAGGGCCTAAACCAAAAATAAGGACAAAAGAAAGGTGACAGCATAAGAAGGAAGTTAACCACGTGCATAACAATGACTTGACTTTGGTTTTATTAGGTGGTGACACAGCTGGTGATTGGTCCTCAGGATATGGACAGGTGGATTATTTTTCTCATGGTTATGTCTGATCAGCTGGTTTGCTACCTGATATCTGCATGAGGTTTTTATCGTTTTCTGAACAATCTGACTAAACAGACTTTTTTACAAGTAGAGTCTATTTGTCCTGAGGCTGTGTCCAATAGTCTTATATATTTTATATGAGTGAATCTGAAGATTATCTTAATTTCAAATATAGGTTAAAGAAATCCAACTGTCCCTTCACAGAGGATAAACTGTTGTTCTGTGTTTCACAATGCCACACATTAGTCACCAACATAGTCAGCAAATGGAATTTGGTAGAGACCCCAATGCCATAGTTATCTCACTAAGGACAATAGAAGACAATCAGCTTGAGTTTACCCCATACTGAAAGTATGACAGGAAAATAAAATCTACATTTATTTATTTATTTATTTATTTATCCCAGTTATTTTTTCTCAAGAAAAAACTCTTTAGCATCTCTTCAGTCAGAATGTTGAACATAAATGTTGACTTCAAAGAAGGTTAATAGCCAAGATATAATAATAATAATAATAATAATCTACTTTTCCTTTAGTGTTTGCATCTACAGAAGTCCCACAACTGCGCTTTGTCACAACCATCAACTCTCCTCTCTCAACAGCATCAGCACGTACCTTCCTGGGCTCACAGCACCTGAATCCTTGAATCATCACTTTTGGTCTTTATCATCCAATTAAAGCAGACTGACAAGACATTTACTATGGGATTAAAATGATTCAGTGTTCCCCCCAAGGTTGTAGGTTGTTTAGTAACTGTTCCAGCCAACTCAGAAATACTCTTGTTTCTAGTTTTTAAGAAATCATATCTTTGGGCATTTAAATCATTGACAGTGGCAACTGATGTTGCAGAGACAATTTTCAGTCCATATCTTATTTTTCAGGCATATGCATTCTCATTGTATCTCTGTAAGGAATCCAAGATGGTCTTTTAACTTTTTAAGTGTTGTGATCACCTCCTAAACTCTCTTTGTAGGAGATGTGTCAATTGAGTCCTGAATTGATTCAATATTTTCCCAAATTTATGTGTTCTTTCTTTGAAAGCCAAACTAAACAAAAAGCAGGGAAAATAGATCCTGTGAAATAAACTTTGATGGGTTCTGTTTTCCTAGATGGACACATAAATCTCAGATTAAAAAAAAAATACAAATTTCTCACAAGTGAACTATATTCCCTCTTCCCCTTCCCCCTGGTTAAAATAAAAGATCAGAGAGAGGAGAGATGGCATAAACATTGCTTGCACGTATGATCCCATGTCTTTTTCATTCATTTCATTGATAACCACAAAACAGCATGCTTTCATATGGCCGATAATTCAGTGTTACTTCATACCAAGCACTTTCGCTACATGTATATTATTTTGTGTGTACATGTTCATAGTGGGTTCAATACTTTACACATAGCAGAACACGTTTGAATCCAAATGTTCTCAGAATTGAGAGCATGTTATACAATGAAACAATAAGAAACTAACTCAGAGCAAAGGGTGGGCCTGGTTCATGCTCCAAGTCTCCTGACTGTATATGTAATTTAATAAAATAAAATAGCTTTTTCTGCCCTTGCTCTTTGGTTAGTATAAAGGCACACGGGAAGAAACAATGCCATGTGCAGGTGTCCCTGACTTAAACATGCTACCAGATGCAATTTGTCCCAAAAGGTCTCATTATAAAACCAAGTAATGGTCAATATCAGGAGCACATCACGGCCAAGATTAAATTCCTCAAAGGGACATGTGCCAAGTCTGCTTGGGGGCAAAATTAGTCCAAATTGATTTAAGGACATAGTTGAACAAGACACATCCCCCCACGGCATGGAGCCCAGTGTTCTGATTACAAGTCTAGGAGGAAACAGGTTCATCCTGTCCTGATTCTCAGAATTTGCCAGCCCTCATTAAGTGTGACTTCTTTGGAAACAAGATAGATGCAGATCTAAATAGACAATGAGCATCCTGTACCATAGGGTCACTGCTGACCACAGAGGGCAAGCAGAGTCTCCTCTTGCTGTGTGGGTATGAGGGATGGGGAGTAAGGTAACCTAGATAAGAGACAAGATCAACATTTTAGGAGTCATCAACTATGTGTTTTATAATGCCCAGTGCAAATGCCACCTGATTGAGGAAGTTACCACCTCAGTTTGGAAACAGGAGCTTTTTCCACTGATAAATGCCCTTGACTTTGAAGGATCTTTCATACAGTAACAGTGCACACAACCCCTGCAAGGACTGTGTGTCATTCCTGGAGAACTTTTCCCATTCCTTCCAATGGGCATAGCATCAGTCTGAAGTAATGAATGAAGTTGGTGGCAGAGACCAAAATTTAATGTTCAATTATGGACATTAAAATATGGCAAGATTTTTCATCTGTACCCAACTATAGTTTATATTTCACTGTTGGCAATTGGTTGAGAACCCAATCCATGTTAATGGATTCAAGGGGTCATGAGTGGAGTATACTCTGTAGAACATCTTTTAGTAAACAGGTGTCAAGTTGAAAGGCAAACAAAATCTTCCTTAGTTTACTCCTAGTTAACCTTGTTGAAAGCCACAGATAGTTCAATACTTAGATTTGAATGAACAAATGAGCCATTGCTACCTCTACTGGCAATACTGGCCAATATTATCTGTAGCACTGAAGAAGGATGTAGCTTGGCTGAGCACCAATGGCTGGGGTTTATAAGTTCGGTTTCCTTTTGATTTTGGTTTGGTTGGCCATCTACAGTGTCTTCTATAATACTTAATTATCCTTGATCATGTTTCCCCATGTTCTTGCTTTTGACAAGGAAATCAAAACTTGAGTTCATCGGTGTCATTCACAAGAGCCTGCTTTATTCTTCCCTCCTGTCCTATGGAGCACAAGCAGACTCAAGTCCATGCCTGTTAAGATTGAGTCCTTGTCTTATGGCCAGTGGCACTACGGCAGACTTTTGAAAGGCCACTTCTTTGTGTCCATAAAATTGTACACATTTCCTTTCAAGGCTAACTCTGAAGTTAACCAGCTGCAAGAACACACAGGATGACTTGCTGTGACTATTCATCAGCCGGAGTTCTGACTGGAAACTTGTGGAGGCCAGTCTTGGGCTTTAGAATGGCAAACACAATGAAATCAATGCATTCAGTTAAAAATTGGTAGCAGATGTCAGGGAGGGACATTTAGAATTAAAAAAAAAAAAAAAAAAAAAAAAAAAAAAAAAAAAAAAAAAAACCTCCTGAAACAGTATGTGCCCCTGACATTTTGTAAGCCAGTGTGTATTACAAACCATAATGTTATTACAAACTCTATGTATGTGGCTTACATTTTTTATATTATTCATTCTAAGGACCTACAGCAGAGCCTCTGAGAATGTAGGGGCTGGGCAGAGTAGGACAGGGAGAGGGAGAGCACTTTTTTAACCTTGAGTTTAAAAGAGAGTTCTGAGGAAGAGGAAGCTAAGATAACAATAGGCCATACAAGTCAGACAGACAGCCTTCATAACAATACCTTCAAGGATGTAAGCCTTTCGGAGGAGGAGAAAGTCTGCAGGCAAGCCAATGGAAACAAAGAGAAAGGGGTTAGGGTCAAAATGATGAGGGACTTTCTTTTTCTGGAATGGAATAATACTTGTTTTCTCCTAATGGAAGAAAAGCCAGGGCCAATTTTGGAATATCAAAATGATAAGAGATGTTGAGAGTGGGTATAAGAAAATAAGACAGCTTATTTTCTGTTTTTGCCCCCAAGGGCTCAAGTTTTTAATCAGATGAGAATTTAAAATATATTAAAAAATAGAAAGTACTTCTTCAAAGCAATTGCCCAAAGATGAGAGAAGCTAAAAATACATACCTTCCATCAAGAGGTTTATTTTTTCCTCAGAAGATATGGGTTTAAAAAAAAACATACACACAGAGAAATGTGGAAATGAAGAAATGAGTTTGGCTGAGGTCATGCAGAGCAAGGTCGTTCCCTGAAGGCTAAAAGCACAGAAATCCACCCAAAGGAACGAGGTAAAAGGTAAAGAGGTAGAACAGAGCACTTATGTTTGCAAGGAACACTTCTTCAGTTTCACTGTTGAAAACAGCTGTCACATACAAGCATCCCCTGGAGATGGGGTGTGGGTGGGGTGTTGTCTTTCCCAGAAACAAACAATATTTTTGATAGAAGAAAGGGAAGGAAGACAAGAAGAGTAAATAAGCAGCATATTTCAGCCCCAGCTTTTCTCCAACAATTTCTCTCTTGATTCCCTAAGAGCCTAGTGGTTCAAGTGTCTGGGTGGCATTTGAGAGTAGACAATCAAGGTAGGAAATAGAGAGCTACATTTGAAAATGTTAACCCCAATGGATCAATAATTACCATATTGTTTGCTTTAAAATAGACCTTTTGACCTGCTGGCTATGATGTGGTTCTTGCTCTCTACCAGTCCAGGCAGCCTGCTACTCCACATTGAATTAGCCTCTCCTTTTTAAAGGTAGAAAATTCAATTATGCCTCACTTCCGGTTTGTGAACACTTTGAAGTAATAAAAGGAAGAAAATGGAAATGTCCACTTAGGATGATGGAAAATGACTTTGAAACAGGATAACCCAGTTCTGTATCCCCCAGCCAATCAACTATATTAAGTTGAAGGCCATTTGGACAAAGGATAGGATGGCCAATTTCTACAATATTAGATTTAAAAAGAGACATGAAAGTTAAAAAGGTACTCTACTTTTCCCACACCATCTGTGATCTTGAAGCTTTTAGAAAGCAGAATGAAGGAGTTAGCATCCTTTGGATGGTCCAGCTTCCCTTCTTTATTTCTACGAATACCTTTGCTATAAAGGAAGGATTCAGTGCATCTGTCTAGACAGTAAGGGAGCTAATTGAAGATGACGGACAGTGATGACGGTATGGGTGGTATTACTGACTTAAAGTAGGTGGATTCATGGGCACAGCCTCTTGACTCTTTGGAATCATACTTTCCTGCTATGCTTTCACTGGTGAGTGGGGGTGGGAATGATATACGCAGCTGAAGCCGAGAGACAGAGGACTGTAAAACCACAATCAGGAATATGATTTTTTCTTATAAGTTGGGAAGGCAACACTTGGTGTGTGTTAAGTGAGAACAGCAAAGAAGTAGCAGTTCAGGTCTTCCACCAGACCTTGAAGGGAACCTAGTATACACAAGAAGAAATATTGAGTCCCAAATTGTCTGCCTTTTCGTCAGCATGAATTTACTCACATTTCCTTCCCAAGGAAAAGACCTTGTTTGTTCCTTTATGCTGAGTGCTCACGGCTTATAATGAATTGGACCAGGGTTACTTGACCCGAGCCAATAAATTATCAGATGTTTTGACCTTCCAGTCAATAACTGAGTGACTGGTGCCGTTTTATAAAGTACAGTTCATCTTTCCAAAGATGAGGCAAGGTTCTATCTATTTCTTTTAATTCTGTAATTATTTAATGTTGTGAGCTAGACATGGAAGCGTTAAAAAATATACTATGAAGCAACTCTCTGAGAACTCAGATGATCTTTAGTGAATAACAGAAAGGGATAGTTCTACAGATGAATGACAGCAGCAGATACTTGAAAAATAGCTGTCATCTGAGGGAAAAACGAGAGGAATCCATATTCAGGACTCACTTGTGAGCCTTGGCAGGCTTCTCCGGCTTCTCATTATACGGGATGACAAGGTCAACAGCAGAGTCTGGCTTCTGGAGGAGAATTCCCAACTTGATCTTGATCTCCTTGGCCCTGAAAGGATAGATGTCAGGGGACAAAAATGACACATGACACACAAACATCAAACAGTGATTTCTTTCTGCATCAGAAAAAGAAAAATGCAAAGAACCTCTTTGGCTTCTTTCATTTCTATTACAGCAAAAAGAACATAAAAACAGAAAACAGGACATGTGGGTTCCAATCAGCGATGTTTAGAAGACACCAATTATTTGCATTATCTCATTCCAATCTTCATTGTTCTATTCATATTTTCTAATTTCTATATGGCAGATAATATAGTCTTGTTCCTATTTTGCAGAAAGGAAAAGTTTAAATATCTTAATATAGCCCAGTGAGTATGTGATCAAGCCCAAGCAGTCTGTCTCGAGAATCCCCAAGTGTAATTACTAACTGAACTGTCTCTCAGTTTCCTGAGGGCTCGGGCTCTGGCCACCAACTAGCTTCATTACATTCGAGCAATTGTGGTTTAAATTTTACTGCCAGATCTCTGTCCCCTTTCTGCAAAATGACAGAATAAAGCTAGATGTCTTTGAGAGCCACTTGCAATCATAACATTACAGTATTTTTGCTTGTTTCAAACATCTTTGCTCTGCCCCACTATAGCTGTTTAAGTAGCCTACTTGCAGCGGCCTTCCTAAAGGAGATTCATTTCCAGTGGATGGACTAGAGATTTAACAGTCCTTTAACTTCAGCATTTCAGTGAGCAGATGTGGTCAGAATTCTGGATAGTCTCCCATCATAGGATGGGATGCAATGATTTTCACTCAGTTTTAAAACCGATCTTTGAAGCAAATTTTCATGATTCTATACTTTAAACAGACCATGCAAATTGTATAAACATTGATATTTCTTCTGTATGTCTGCCTGACAATGTATTTATGTATCTATCAATCATCAATTTATCTATTCATCTCTCTATCTCTACCCATCCATCCATCCATCCATCCATCCATCTATCCATCCATCTATTGTGTGTGTATAGATAGATAGATAGATAGATAGATAGATAGATAGATAGATAGATAATCTGTGTGTGTGCATGTGTGTATGTGAGTGTGTGTTCCCATGTGCCAAGACAAACCTGTGAAGGTCATAGAACTTTTAGAGTTGATTCTCTCCTAGCTCTTTGTTTGGGCAAGATCTTTCATTTCTGCTACCCTGAATACTCCAACCTAAATGCTCTGAGAGGTTCCATGTAATTCTCCTGTTTCCACCTCCCATCTCATCATAGAAGTGGCGGGATTACGGACGTGAGCCACAGCTACAGGCTTCTTGTGTTTTCTGGGGATTGAGCCCCATCTCTTCAGCCCTAAAACCCTAATCTCAAATAGTAACTCACAGATCAATGTGTGTTAGGAAACCCCAACCTGTTCTTCTTTTGTCACGGTGGCCCTCCCTCCACATGCACTTTTAGGATAGGGCTTATCGTATTGCATTATGGCTATTGATTTGTGCCTGGTTTTCTAAGCTGTATAGAAGAACGCTTTCAAGGTAGGAGTAGAGTCTTAAATGCCTTTTAATCTCTGTGCCTGGTACAGTTGCTTGGCAACCTAGCAAATATTCAATAGTGTTTGTCAACGTGAACTAAAATTATCTCAATTTTGTTTCTTACCAATCTGTTAACATTTGTCTCCAAGTCAGTGCCAATCATAAGCAAAGCCTTAAAGAGCTATGAGGGGGGATCACATTATAACCAGACAGGATTTTGATATTGCAAACATACTTTTCTATTTGATGCATAGAGATAGCAAAGAGTGACGTACACAACCAACATTTAACAATTTTGCATCTTAGAGTCACAGTTAAGAAAGCCCTGTCTTGTACATTACAAAAGCCACAAATATCCAATTACTATATTGAATGTCCTATTAACTCAAAATATGATGTGGAAACTGACTTAGAAATAGTTAACTCTGTGGTATATTTTCATTTCTGTTTCTTTTTGCTTTTGTTCTTACTCTAGAAACTTCCAGATGAGTGAACCCAGCTCTGGAGCTCTTAGCAGGAAGCAAAGTTCAGCTGAACAAAGCATTGTGGTAGGAACTGGGAATGATCTGCTGTGGGGCAGGGGAAGGGGTGGCTTCCATCACACAGTGAGTGAGATGCTGTCTCTCTAAGTCCAGGCTCTATAAGTTACATACATTATCTGATGCTAAGTGTTTCTGGCTTGGAAGTTGGGGCTGGTGAAATGGTTAAGTTCTCAGACTTTCGTGGTGATCGAATAAGCCAGCTTTAATTGCATAATCTGTTTTCAACCAGATCTAGCCCACATTCCCCACCTATAAGCACCAAGTAGAAGGGACAGAAAATGACATAGGTTACTTTTTTAAATTATAAAAGTTTCCTTAAACATTCTAACTCTGGAAGTAAGACTGCCCATATTACATTATCTGAATATATACACACATACACACACACACACACACACACACACACACACACACACACACATATATATATATATATATATATATATATATATATATATATATATATATATATATATATTGGATTGGGCAATGTATACAGCACTGTGACTACCCTCTGCTGGCCAGTATGGAGCACTACTGTCAGAGATACAAAGTCTGTTTTCTCGACGGCACCCTTCACTATCCAGTGAGAAGAGTCATCTGCCTCCTGGCCTCAACACACGGGTGTGCGTGCCTGTGTGTATGCACACACACACACACACACACACACACACACACACACACACACACACAGAGAGAGAGAGAGAGAGAGAGAGAGAGAGAGAGAGAGAGAGAGAGAGAGAGAGAGAGATTTATTCCTGTGTGTTCCTCTTCTCAGAGCTGATACCTATACCAGAATACCAGGCACTCTTTTCCTCTTTGCCATGGGAATGCAGAAGGGGAACAGTGTGCTTTGGGGAGCACTGTTACCAAGGCTTCATTCCTGGTCTAGTAGACAGACTCAAGAAGAAGGTGTTGAAAAATCATCAGGAAGTCCAACTGATCCACTTATTCATTTGTAATCATGCAGAGGAAAATGAGTAAGATTGCATTCACATTCACCAAATAGTAACCATTTAAAGTAATCAGTGATAAGGATCCAGCTACTCTGAATACTTAGCATCTCAACAAAAACTGAGCAAGCAAGCAAACACCCCCCAAACCAAAACCACATCAAACCAAAACAAACCAAAACAAACCAAAGTAAACCAAACCAAACCAAACCAAACCAAACCAAAGTAAACCAAACCAAACCAAACCAAACCAAACCAAACCAAACCAAACCAAACCAAACCAAACCAAACCAAACCAAACCAAACCAAACCAAACCAAACCCACAGAGTTGCTACAGGGCTCTCAAGAGTTCCCGGAAAACCAGTTTCTCCCTTGATTGCCTTTCTTCCTGTCAGAGCCTCACACAGTGTGGGAAGAGTGCAAATCAATGGGAAAACGAAATAAGCTCAAACCTGCCAAGTTCGTTTCCTGTTTCTAGATAAACTTGAGCGTATCTGACATTAATTTAATTTCAAAATCATCTCTATCTGGAGAGGAGAACGTTCTAATGTGTTTACCGCATCAGCTATGGTCCGTAGTTTTCTTCGACTGCACACTAGGCATTTCTCCCTGGCTAAATTACATTAATGTTGATTAACAAGAATGATTTGTGTCCTCTTGGGTCTGTTAACCTCTTGTGTTACAAGGAAAAAGAAAACTTGTTTTGAAATAAAATCAATTGGAAATTCCTGGTGGAGCAATTAATCAGAGAAAGATAATTCTGGAGCTGAAACACACCTTTCAAGCTGCAAAAGTCTGAATAGTAGGAGCCTCCTGCAATGGTAAATCTGCTCCCTGTGTGGGATGTTGGCCAGGGGATAGGAATCCCCAAAAGCCACAGACCACCTTAGTCCTTCCAGCCAGCAAGCATACTGAATGCTTAGATGTATGTGTGAATGTGCAAGGCCAGCACCAGGACTACAAACAGAAGCAGGGCTGACTTTTTAGAAACAGAACTCTATTCAAGAAAACTTGATTGAGAACCCATAGAGAGTCACTGATTCTAAATGTTTCAAGGATTAAGATGGTGTTTCTGGCTCTGGTGGCTTCTGGAACAACTCCAAAGGGCTCATTGTACACAGGTAAACTACACAGTAGGCATTTTCCCATTATTGAAAAATATTGCTGGGACACAAGAATGAAGAGATGACGTGTGTGCTTGCCTCCTAAAAAAGACCAATAAATTCCTATGGAAATGCATGCGGGTGTGGACGCAAGCGCACGCACAGGCAAGCACAGAAGCACGCGCACGCACACACTCCTGTTTGTTCCATTTTCAGCTACTTCCACCAACTCCCTGGGATCTTCTGAATATAACTGCTTAAAATTGCAACCACCTAACATGACTAAAGACATATAAAGTTACCAGATGACTGCAAGGACCATAAAATGGCTGAGTTCTGTTTCTAACTTTAAAGTGACCGGAGACAGAGAAGTGAGAAGCCGAAACTGGGACTGAAGCTTGGTGAATGCTTGCTTAGCTTCGGCAAGGGACTAGGTAGATTTCCAGCACCAGAAATAAAAACAAGAAAGAGAAGAAAATGGAAAGCAAGATGAAAATTGGAAGGGAGGGGCTTAAGTGGTACATACATTCAGTTATTCATATCACTTACGTAAGCTATATTTTAATGAGAAGGGAAATCTGAACAAAGTGAGAAGCCTACATCATACCATGTTAAAGAGACAGAGGGGCTGTAAGTGTCCTGTGCTTGGGACACATCTGGCAATCACAGGCAGGTTGAATTCTAGAAGCAGACACATTTCAAGAAGACGCACACAGAGAGGCACTCTGCAAGCAGCTTGGTAAGTGTCAGGCCTTGTTTCCCAAAGACTTGATCTTTCCTTGAAGAGGGTCAAACTCAACTCAACGCAACCCAAATCTGTGTTGCAGATGCCCCCTGCTGGTCACGAAGAGGCATGAGCTACAATTGCTGTAGAAAGAACCCTGCATCTGGCTAAGGAAACCCTGCTGGCTTCTTCCACAAAGGTGAAAAAAAATTTTCCTTCCCCAACAAATACCCAAGAAAACGTGTACAACACACACTCGCGCACACACACCCACACACAAGATGCTTGTTATCTATCATCTTCAGCTATCCCCTCTCAAATCTTCTGAACATGACTGCTAAAAATCAAGATAGACTCTCAAGACCAGGGAGAAGGCAGGGCCGGACCATTTAGACAGAGAGAGACTCCACTCCATCACTCTACTGTTTTCATCTGGCTAAAACCAAAACACCCAGGGAGCTTGTTTTAGCCATCTAACTGTGTTACATGAAAACTTATACCTAATTTCTTACCGTATTTTCATAATTTATTTACAATGTCTTAGACAAACAACCCTAGGATTAGTCTGTATAAACTACCCCTTGGTGACATAAGTGGTAGGAAGGTGAAGCAGGATGGCAGAAAATATAGTGTCATCGTTTTTCAATAACGGAGATGTGGCTTCAGCGATGACAGCTGTCTCCCAAAGCTCATGTGATTAATTACATTAAACGACATTCTGAACTATAAGATGGCTGAAAAAAATGGAATTGACAATAGCAGCTGTCAGTTACGGCGTATTACAGAAAACACATTTACCTCTTACATCCTGCAAACTCTTGTCACCTCCCATCGTTTCCTGTCAGACTTAATAACAACGATTGCCAGTCTTCTGCTCTAGCTCCTACCTGAGCTGTACCCAAGCAGTTGTCATTCAGATGCCCCCACAGGCAAAGGCCACAAAACACTAGGGAGGGACTCGGGCCCAGAAAGTGTTCACTTTGCAAGCATGAAGAATCCAGAAAAAGTAATGCCAGGCACTGTGGCATGTACATATAGTCCCTGTACAGAATAGTTGGAGATCCATATGTCCTCAGGTTCTCACTAGCCAGCCAGTCTAGGTTACTTTGTGTATTAAAGGCAAGTGGCAGGCTCTGTCTCAAAAGAAAGAGAGAGAGAGAGAGAGAGAGAGAGAGAGAGAGAGAGAGAGAGAGAACCCTGAAGAATGACAACCAGGATTCTCCTCTGGCCTCTCCTTAAATGAGCATATATATGTACATGCTACACACACACACACACACACACACACACACACACACACACACACGCACACACGCATGCACAGGCGCGCATGTGCACTTGTAGTCAACAGAAAACTTGTCTAAATAAATTAACTTCTTCATAAGACAGAGTGCCAATTAAAAACATAGGCCATATGCAGTTTCTTCTTCTGCTCGCTTACTTAACACAGACTAATGAGCAGTACTTTTGCTGTGTGTCTGCCCCAGGCACTGCTACTTGTAAGGAAGTCTCATGTGGAACCAGAGACAAAAACCAAAGGACTCGGAACAATGAAATCTGTTACCTACTATACTTTTAGCTGCTTACGGTTGATATGGGTGCGATGGGTGTAGGTCACTGGGTTTCTGCTCTAACCAGATATGCACTCCTCAGTGGCGATCAGCAAACTTTGTAGAAAGCCCAGGCTCCAGTCAGGCCATCTGTAACTGTTCCTGCTGGTCTGACCAAGATCATCGACAATGGAATGTTTGCTAGGGATGACTATTTTAAAAAAAATGTACACTCAATAATAATCTCTCTCTAGTCATAGGAGTAATGCCGAGATTTGGATTGGTAAGCTCGCTGTGGGCCCCTGTCCCTGTTAAATCTAGTTTGTATAGACGGAGCTAACCTTTCACTCCTGGAGATGACCCCTGTGGTTTGATCATTGACTCTGAGGTTTCTTGTTGTCTAAGATCAACCACAAGGGCATCAGAATCTCAGCTCAGATCCTCTCATGGGTTAGTGAATCCTTCATACAGGTGCAAGCAGAACACAAACACCCGGGACTTTGTTGCTACTGAGGAATGAATTACACAAACACTTTACATAAGCTTGCTAGCTAAAAGTATGTGTTCGCTTTGGTTCTATTGTAGGTCCAGCGGCCCTGCTTTCATAAACTGATGCTGAAGCTCTTGAGAAGCAACTCGAATAGACTTGTTTATCTGCTAAAAATAACCTAGAATTGGTCTTCAACGGATCATCTCGCTTTCCTTTAGCCGCTTACTATCTAAGTGAACTTTTACAAGCTCTGTGTCCCTGCACCTCAACAACAGATCTATAAAATTAGGATGAATTAGAAGACGGTGTAAGATGTTTCTGTGAGGAGAGCAAGGGATGACTGTAAAGGCTGGTCCAGTCCCTGGTACATAAACAGGATGTCATTGTGCCAGCCACTGTGACTATGACCATTGTTACCATGGTCATTATCATCACCTTGTATATTCATTTAACAACTGTGCCCTCCCAGTGCCAGCTCTAACTCCTAATATTCCTTTGACCTGGGGACTTGTAACTCTGAGCTTCTAGAATAGTGGCTGATGATGAAGGGGAGGGCTGTATTCCACTTCAGTCTCTCTTCTCCACAGGGAGACACCATGGCTTCCTCCAATAAACAGTGTTGGAGACACAGAAACTCATATACAGACACACACAGACACAGACACACACACACACACACATACACACATATACACACATATACTTATACAGAGAAAGAGAGAGAAGGAGAGAGAGAGAAGAGAGAAGAGTGAAGAAGAGAGAAGAGAGAAGAGAAAGAGATTCCCCTGGACAAAGGGCTACAATACTACCAGCCTCTAGAACTAGTCAGTTCTACCCTACCGCAGCTACACATCTCTGCCCATTTTCACACACACTGGGGTGATGGTGAGACTGCACAGGTAGAAAGATGGATAGATGGCGCCCATAGTAATTCCAAATCCAAAGCAGCAGAGCTTGCAGCTTGGCCCAGGATTATACCTACACCCAAGCAGCAGATGCTGGAGTGACTGCCAGAGACGCTGGAGCTTTAACCAAGAAACTTAAAAATAATGGTTTCTACTTCACATGATTCAAGAAGTTAGTATTCTTTTTTCCGTAAGTAGAAAAACGTTTCTGCAAAAGAGAGAGAGATTGCTCAAATTAAAACAGGAGGCGTTTAGGAGAATTTATGAACCGTAACTGTGATGAAACCGTGGAAACAGTGAACAGTAAATGTGAAGAAGTTTCCATTACCAAGAAAAGCCATCAAAGCCAGAGTAGCAGCTAGCTGCTTTGGATAATCATGTCATGTGACCACCTGGAACTATCCCAGTGACATCATATGACACTTTCCAGATCTGCAGTCCATCTTATACTCACAAACAATCCATCAAACCCTGTTTAATCTCTTCCCTGTGCTTGGCAGAGAAGACCCATTTGCCTTTAACTGGTAAGAATCCCATCTCAGGTCATGGGACCAAAAGCAACAGTGAACATGTTGGAAGGGCCGTTCCTTGAGAGAAGCCAAGTGGAATACTGAGTGTCTGCCCAGACAGCTTGTATCATACCCCAAGCAAGCTCCTTTTGCTCAAAGGAAATAGCAGCTTAGCATAGTGACCCAAGGCAGACATGGCAGCCTCAGACTTCTCAGATTGCCTTGCTTCACACACAGCTTTAGGTACTTCCTGATCTGTTTGCTTGTTCTCACATCTCTAAAATACAACACTACAAGAATAAAAGAATAATTGTGCCTGCCTTTTAAGTGTCTTTGGTGAGAGTGAAATGAGTTACCGTATGTAAGGCACTTCTCACAGTGCTTGGCACATCTACCAGGGCACGCCATAAATTGCAGGATTTATAATTTCTAATGTTATTACAGAAAGTCCTGTGCTAAGGAAGGAGCATGTTTAATGCGGTCACAGAACAAAAGGCAATCAGCAGTAAAGGGAAACACATTGTGACAATACAAGCCTTTGATTAAACCCTCCTGACAATCTAGTCAATTTGCTGGACGATCTTGCGTCAGTGTTTGAGCTCTCTGGTCTGGTCCAAAGTGAGGAGAGATAGGTGGTAAGACTCCTGCTGACTTTCTAGCTATAGTAAAATTTTACGATTTTAATATTTGACATCTTTGGCATATAAATAAGAAAAGTAAAGGCCAAGGTCTTCATAGGCTGTGAGTGGTTCCTTCTACACCTTCCCAATACCCTGTTTCATCTGTAACTACAACCATGTTATTCCCATAACTTCTACTCCCTGATCCTTACAGACTGTTTTCCTCATTCCAACAGCTGATTGGTTACTCTTTCTTTCCAAAAAATTCTTTCAATGTGTCCTTTCTTCTCCACACTTAAATTTACCAGTCCTGAAGAACTGAAGTGCTGTGACATTCTGCCTCGTGTGACATCCTGCCACACTATCCTCATTCTCCCCTTCCCATGCCATCCCCTCCACCCCCCATCATGACTCATACAGCCTTGTCATGGCTGTATAAGCTGCTGGTCTGTCTCAAACTCAAAACATCACTTCTTGGCTTCCCATGTCCCCAGTTACCAGTGTTGTTTCCCACTATCCTCCCATAATTTCTTACATTCAGTCCCATCACTCTTCTACCACACATCAGTTTAAAACCTTCTGATCTCATTCCTGACCTCCAAATCTGTTAACAACTTGAAGTTATCAAGTTGCTTTAGTTGTTGGGATGGAGTTGAAAATGAAAGCCAGCCAAGTCACACCACATGGCTGTATCCTGTACTTCCCACCATCCGTCAGGGTTCCATCCCATGTTACTGAGTATGACAAGTCACTTTGCATAACAAAATGGTGATGGAGATCCATGGGGATGACAATAAAGCATCCCACTGAGGTGTCTACACTAGCCCTGTGTGCACAGTAAATATGTGATAAGCATGTGTGTTGTTACTACTGCTGTCCCTATCCTAGCATTGTGTGCACAGGTTCCATACAGCCATTTTGTACTAGTCTATTTGTCAGACTTCGGTGGGACAGCTGCTGTCTGTCATGGTCTGTGTGAGCTGATAGACATGCATTGAACAAGGAGATAGTATTCATTCAACAGGTTTGTGCTTTGTCAGCATTAAATTCGGCTTCTTTCAAATAGTCTCTACCTCACAGTAGCATGAGCAACTGAAATCATGGAGGGTGAGTTGGCATTGTTCACTTTGAGGCTGCATGCTGTTAGGTGCCTGTAGCTAGCCAGTGCAATGCAATCACGTTGTAATGTCTCTTTTCTTGTGTTGTTGGTTTACTTTGTATTTTTACAATGGTGTTGCTTTTCCCAAGCTCTGTCCTCTCCCTGCTGGAGGATTCCCAGGAAATTTGGGACATTTCCCAAGATTTTATGGTCTGCGTCTGACATACTCATCACTCAGGATAGGTTACTGGGGGTAATGAAGAGACAGTGTAGGGACAAGATGGTCAGTCCAGAAACAGCTCATTCCCCTTTGACCTTCAATTCCCCATCTTCTTCAAAATAGTGTCAGCAGGAACACTGGACTTTTGGTAATTATGTTTGCAACCCAGATAATGGATAGTGGGAAATGGTCCTGCAGTTGGGGAAGAGAAATATTTGTGGAAATTTTGAGCTCTAAAGGTGGAAGGGTCAGCAACGTTCCCACGAGAGCTTCTGTAGATGCTAGTGGTACCCACAACCACCAAGCATCCTTTTATGTTCAATTGGAGAGAGGCTCCTCAGACTAAACACTTATTCCTGCATGTGGTTCCTGCTTTAAACCATTTAACGTATATCAAATGAAAGAATAAATAAAGGGTGTTAAGGAAGGAGAAAAAGAGGAGAATTCACTGAGATTGAGATCTTATTAAAGACCAGCCTGCTTTCCATCATTTCACACACTTTGTCTTCCCACATGACACATTCAGGGTCTTATTCAATGTTTCTCTTTGCTAAATGACTTAAAGGGTCTGTTGATTAAAATAGTGGTTCAGCAATGAGGAACCAGAGAACAGCTTCTATGGCTAGAATTAGACTTTAAATAGTCTTTTCTCTTTCCCTGAAAAAGAAAATACTAAAACAGCACCTTATAATTTCTCAGATTCCTCTTTTTAAGAGTTACCCATTGATTCATAACTTTATTTCTATAGCAATTTATTTGTTCCATCTTATTGGAGCAACTGCTATTTGTCATAGTCTGTCATAAATACTGTGGGAACACGTTATACTATTAGTAAGAAGCTTTTCTGGCTTCCAGTAGCTTCACTTTCATATGGAGACAAAGATGAGGTGACTTATTTGAATGCAGCTTGAACATGATTTGGGGTTAGCATACCTGTGACTAAGCTGAGTTTTGTGGGGTTCACTGTCTAAGAGTGTCTAAGAGTGGGCATTTATTCTTCAGTAAAATTTTGACATGACAATGTCTATGTCACATGATTGTTATGAAAATTCCATACCAAATACCCATCCAAAGGGGAATCTGAGGATATGGGATAAGATGTGATTCAGTTCACACCTGCAACCTCAGCAGAGAGGTCAAGGCAGTGGGATTATAGGTATGAAGCCATCCCCACCCCACCTCCTTTTCCCCCTAAAAGTGGTATGAGCTATGTAGAAGGTAAAGAATTTTTATGGGGGAGTTCAAGGGAGGGAGAATGGCTTCTCCCTGAGGTGAAGAGGGTAGTTACAAAGAGTCTACGAAACTTACAGAAGGACCAGTGCTTGGGGTGCATGATTTGATGAGCCTGCATGCCAAGGAGAATAAGTGTCTAGTAGAACCCAAGAGATCTCAATTTCTTCTTATCCCTGTCCTAACTTTTCAGAGAATCTTCCCAAATTTTAAGTGGAAGTTTGCATTTTCCTAAAACACTTTTAAATTTTTTCAAAGGGATACATGCATTCTACACTATAGCTTTCACATACTGCAGACTGAAGAATAGAAAGTGCCTGGAGTTGTTACTAAATTATAGGTCTGGGCTTCTTGTGGGAGCAGGGTCCAGGGACCAGGCAGACAGTCATTCAGCTGCCACAAACCACAAGCCACAATGTTGACAAACATGAGTGCATATTATGTCAGCCTTTGGGCTGAGCGCCTTCCTCTAGACTGGGGACATGAACCAGCTTAGACAGATATAAATCTATCGAACATGTGTTGTAAATGTAAGTCAGAATTGATACAAGGGACATCCAAGAAAAATGAAAGACCTGGGGACTTGGAGGAGCACTGCCAGAGGGATGCCTAGGAGCATCCCACAGAAGTCAAAGGGGTGACCAACATCTTCTAGATGGAAAAAATCTGTGTAAAGCCTTGAAAAGACATGGTCTGTGACTGAGACATTTCCACTGAAGATGGTGGACAGCAGGCAGGATAGAATCGAAACAGACACAAGAGGAGACTGAGTCACATTAAGTTTTTGTTTTCATGTCTCCCACATGTAGGCAGAGTTTCTTCAGGTGTGACAAAGGTAAGGTGAGCCCACTGTAAATCGGTCATTGTCTAAAGAAGGCAAGAGGACTGTGGTCTTAAGGTGATGTGACAACGAGAGCAGAGATGCTGCAAAATTGCTGGCTTTAAAGATGAAGTTAGGGCCATAAGCCAAGGTACAGAGGTCACCTTCTAATGCTATAAAAGGCAAAGAAATCGATTTCCTTTACAATGTCCAGAATGAAAGCAGCCCGTGGGATCCATTCTAGACCTCAACCTCTAGAACTGCATTTGAATTAGTGTCCGTTACTTCAAGCCACCAAACTGGTGACAACTGTTACAATGGCAACAGGAAATGAACTCCTCACCATCTTCCATTTGCTTTTGAGGTGTGTGGTTAACTCTACATAAAGCATAGTCTAAAGGCTAGTCTAAGTGTTCTCAGCTCCAGGAATATCTGATGCCTTGGCTCTTCTATGGTCCATTACCCCCCAATACACACACACACACACACACACACACACACACACACACACACACACACAAACATGCACACACACAAACATGCACACACAGAAGAAGAGAAAGATAGAGAGAGACAGAGACCCAGAAACAGAGAGACAGAGACAGAGACAAAGACAGAGGAGAAAGAAGCACACACATACAAACTCTCTCTCACACACACACAGACAGAAACAGATTTCAGAATAAAGTTAAGCTTTTCTTTTTTAAGGGAGAAATTGAATAAAAGAAAGATACAGTAAAAGAGTTAAAAACTAAAGTCCTAATGTTAGGCCATCGAAGGTTAGGTAGATGGTAGATGAAAGTCCCACTCACTACCCAACATGAGAGGGTCCCAAATAAATAAATAAATAAATGCCTTCTGCTTATCCATATTTTGGGAAATTTATATGACAGTGGCTTAGTGAAATCCCCACTGCAATTGCATGAAAGAAAAGCCAAGATAAAGATCAATAAAAAGGCAGGGTCCCTAGGCCTAAGCCCCTGCAGAGGACCCAAGTTTTTAATATCATTGAGTAAAAATGATCATGAAGATAAGTTTCCTGGACTCCTTCATTTGAGAGCCCCTTGCACCCTGGACCCTGTATACGACAGGAAAATGTCTCTCCTACCTGGCATTGTAAAACAGATATTTAAATCCGATCTCTAAGCAATGCTAACTAAACATGCTCTTTGGAGACCAACATGGTTGTCTCCATTGGAACAGTACACAGTCAAAACTGAGAGTGTAAAGACTCTCTGTGACTCTGTGACAGGTTTCCTGGTGAGAACCTCTGAATATACCTGGCCAATGAAATTGAAGCTGGTGGTATTGAAGGCTATAGACAGGTCTTGATAAGGGAGAACTTATCATGCACTGAATCTGACCTGGGCTTTTCTCTGCAGGAATTAGATAGACATGAATATTCAGAGTTCACAGAAATAAAGAAACAGATATTTGTCTAAGATGGGGAAATATATGTTCCCAATACATAGTCATCTTTAGCAAAGAAGTTATTCCCAAGACTAAAAACCTGACCTCCATCTTCAGGACTCACAGGATGAAAGGAGAGAACAAACTCCCTCAAGGTGTCCTCTAGCTCTCACATAAGCACTGCAAAGGAGCACACACACACACACACACACACACCACATACACACATACATGCATACACAAATAAATGCAGTAAGACAAAGTCATTCAGTTCTCCCAAGTATCTTAGTAAATCCCTGATTTCAACAAAAGATTTATCATTATCAAAGTCATAAAATATGCTATACAAGGATGCATGTTAATCTACTCATTCAAGTGGCATACTTGTTTTAGACATGGAGGATTCAGAAGCAGATGTAAGATTCTAGAAACATATAACACAGAAAGGGCCAGACACCAGACTATCTACACAATTCCCCACAGGCATGTTAGGTCTCACACTTCCACAGACCCAAATGTCCCTTGTAAGCTACCACTTAAAACAAGCTGCCAAAACACAGGAAGCCACTTTTTGGATGGAATGTCTTAATTCTTTCCAAACTTCTTGAATCCCATAGATGAGTGCTTCATCAATAAACAGATGTTCTGCACACACACAAATCAACAGAAGTCACAGCTTGACCAAAACAGCTGTCTGCACTTCACTGCTAATAACAAATGCTTGGAGAGAAGGGTGCCTCACGCTGTCACACAGACTTTGCTTCCTCCTCCTCCTCCTCCTCCTCCTCCTCCTCCTCCTCCTCCTCCTCCTCCTCCAACTCTAAACCGACAGGTTCAACATCTTTCTAGAAATGGTATATAATGAGTAGAAGTGAGAACCTATCCAGATGAACTTTGTGCTGCTTGAGAAGTGTCGGGAGAGGCAATTGGAGAGGCTAGAGCACCAGTCTTAGTCTAATTTGCTATTCACACAGTTGACCTGCTCAAGTTGTGACTGTCCAAAGTATTCCAAAGTTGTTTGGCTCAACCCTTTAAACCCCTGAATCATATCTTTCTTTTCTTTCCTTTTTTTAAAAAAAGATGCTCAGTTAAGTTATCTTACCCCTGTTCAGCAGCAGTAGATCCCCTCTCCTGGAAGCATCCTATGGATATTCCCAAAGTTCTATAGCCAGGCTACATGTGGATTAGATGTGTTGACAATACATGCTTCTGACCTTTAGGCTAAATAGACCCAATGATATTCTAGAAAAGACCCAATTTCCCCCACCTTACTCTGTTGTGTGTGTGTGTGTGTGTACATGCGCGTGCGTGCAGATGTGTGTAGGCAGGTATGTGTTTGTGTGCCTGCACAGGTACAGGTACACCTACAGTAAATAATTCATGGTCATGCAATCAATCTCAATTAAACCACATGGGACACACACACATACACACACACACACACACACACACACACACACACACACACACACACGCCAAACAAACAAACATCCATAGACAAGCAGACGTGAGACTTGCTGGGTAGAAGACAGGAATCCGTGAGAGTGGGAAGAAGATGAGAGAGCGTAACAGGTGAGTATGATTTAAGCACATTATATACACACATAAAACTGTCAACAAATGCATTTAATATTTTTTAAATTCTATATTACAGATAGCTCTATGGACAGGTACACATCTTGTGAAATGTAATTGCTACAGCTTTTAAATATGTGACTGGATTTGGGTACAGAAAAAGTTAAAATGAAAAAAAAAAAGTGATGTATAAAGTCCAAATTTAGAATAGCACTGTGGTAGGGCTAGGAGTGTGGGGGACCATGTGTGATCACGTCTGTTTGTAAGTAAGATAGAAATTCTTAGAGACAGGGTTGAGGACTGGCCATTGGCTATTAAAAGACAAGACTATAGTTCAGGACTCTGCTCCCCATCTAAAAACTTCCTAAAGCATATCATAGCTTCCTAAATTTTACCTGCAAATCATGTATTAAGTGGTGGGATGAGATGAGGAGACATTTATTATGAGATCTAAGAGTTCTGGTCTCAGGTGTGTCAAGTTTTTGGATCCTAATTCAGATAGCCCAACTGCAAAACCGTCACTAGATGTTTGAATGTTTACAGAATGGTTCTAAACATCAAACAGCACTGTTGTTAATTTCTGGATAAGAACTGCGGGTTTTAATGAGTTTTCTAATGTTTTATACGAAGTGCACAGTGTAATTTCGAAGAATGCTTCAGGAAGGTGAATGATCGTGAATGAAAAAAAAAAGTTTTATAAAGGCTGTGACACAGAACAGAGTGTTTTCAGGGCTGCCTACAATACAGAGGAGGGGGAGGGTGTGGAGGAATTACTTGGTAGTGTCTACCCATGATTCTTGTCACCTTGTGAGTTTTGGTGTGTGTGTGTGTGTGTGTGTGTGTTTGTGTGTTTGTGTGTTTGTGTGTTTGTGTTTCTTGTGGCATTTCTTTCCAACAAGATTTCCAACTCATTTTAAGATGAAGAAATGAGGCTCAGAGAAAGCCAGGGCTTCCTTGGCTCCCCTGGGAGGAAGCAAGAGGAAGACTGTGTGGTCTCTGCTTCTTCTGCACCCCTGTAACTGTTCCAGGACTGAAGCAGGTGCAGGGATGGGAGACTGGAGAGCTACCCTTCCAGCCCTACAGCATCCTCCTCTTTCCTGGTGCTAGTGTGTCTAAACCCATCCCCCGGCCAGTGTGTCCCCCCAGTCACTTTCTGGGGCAGTCAGAGGGCCAGGCTATAGCTGTCTTGCAACTGGACTTGGCCTTTAAAATGTGGTCCATAGACCACATGTTATCTGGGAACTGATTGAAACTTGAAAGGAAAAAGAGAGAGAGAGAAACCCACTACTGGCTGGCCCCCATTCACATCCTGCTTCCTGTTGCCAATGATTGATCCTGCCTGGATTAATTAAAGTTTCACTCCTTTTCTCTCCAGCCAGCAAGAAAAGCCATTGACATTGGCCCAAGAAACATAAATAAACTCTATTTTATTATCATCTATCCATTTTAATCTGTAGTTCTTACTAGATAACCATCCAAGAACCCTTCCTGACTAAGCTTCTGGGATCTGACAGCATAAACCAGCCTAAAGGAGACCTAGCACTAGGAGAAATGATCAGTGAATATAGGAATATAGGAATATAGGAATATAGGAATATAGGAATATAGGAATATAGGAATATAGGAATATAGGAATATAGGAATATAGGAATATAGGAATATAGGAATATAGGAATATAGGAATATAGGAATACAGGAAGCCACAAAAGCAACTGTAATGGTGGCTCCCAGAGAAACAGTCTGGGCTGTGAAGTTCCTTAAAGTCGAAAAGCCACAGGCTTGCCATCCTCGAAAACAAACCACCCCCCTGTTGACCAAACCTTCCCTACCCAGGTTATAGACATGCTGGTTTCCTTTTATGTTCTTCCTCTACCCCCTCCCCACTTACAGGAAATCCTCAATACCTCATTATTTAGAAACTTGATCTTTTTTCCCATTTTGACCTAACATGTTCCTGCTAATGTTTGTTCTTCCAATCCCTCCCACCCCCGGAAAGCAGAAAACAGTGCCAGACTGACACTGGGCAGCCCTGTCTCCAGCTGCTATCAATTAGGAAAGAACTTTTTCAGGAACATATTTATCATGAGCCTACTATGTACCAAATGCTGATTGCCTTGGCAAAATTCAGGCAAAGAAGGAAAAGTATCTTGTTCCATGCAAATATCTCCAGTTCTCGGAGTCAGGCTTTGGGTGAGGCATTCTTTATCTGTTCTCTGATACTGTAGCAAAATGAGTGAGATTTTCAGTTCTGTAGGATCTTCAGGTTTTGGAGCATGGTCCTTGAATCAGCTTAGACCTGGTGAGGATCACATTACAGATGTGTGAAAGGAAGACACCAAGCAGTGAAGGGAGGAGTCCCAAAAGAACCACTTACCTAAGCTCTGTTACAGTTTGTGTTTTGACTATCTCTCCCCATAGATCCAAAAATCCATATAAAATGCCAGCTCTGTAGGAGGGGGCTAATGGGAGGTGGTGGGAATCATTGAGAGGAAGACCCTAGAGAGTCAATGGTGGTATGTCCTCACAGTGGGGTGTGAGATTGCCACCCTTCCATCCTTTTCTTCATTACATGGCAATGCGTTGAGCAGCTTTGTTCTGCCACACACTCTCTTGTAAACAGGTCTAAAATCAAAATCAGTGTAGCCAGTTGATTATGGATTAGAACTTCCTAAGCCCAGAGCTAAAGTAGATCTTTTCTCCCAGTAAATTGATTTTCTCACGTGTTTTATTATTGTGATGAAAAGCCACCTGCCACAACAAGAGCTCTTAAATATTCTATGGCATTATTAGATGGTCTCTATCATAACACATCCTTGGGCTGGGGGACAAAGCAAATCCAAACCATGGAATAATGAGTGAGGTATGCTGCCTATGAGGCTGTGTCAAGTATGGCTGAAAGCTTGGAGGTGTCCCTCCTTGATAAATATGTTCCTGGGGATCGCATTGCAGACGGTGAAATGTGAAAGGAGGATACCAGGCAGTGAGGGGAGGGGTTCCATAAGAACCACTTACTAAGCCCTGTTACGATTTGTATCTTGAATACCTCCCCCAAAGAGCCACACAAAATGCTTGCTCTGTAGGAGGTGCTAACTGGAGGTGGTAGTATCTTTCAGAGGCAGGACTTTGAGAGTCAGTGATGTATGTCCTCACAGTAGACACACAACAAATATATATGTTGCCTGAGTCTTGGTACATGTTACATAAACACTACTCTTTCTGTACCCTCTTACATTCTTGCCTTTGGCCTTGAAGGCATCTCTCACATCACTTTCTCCTACATAGACATGCCTGACTCTTCTGCCCTGTAAGATTGGTTTAAGCATCTTTTTTTAACCCCTTGTGAAGTCCTCCCCAACTATCAAAAGCTCTGAGGCCCATCCAGTCCACAACCTTGTACTTCTAGTAAGTATTCTATATTTATTCCTCTGCTGGTTCACGGCACTCAGTGATCTGCATCCTCATCTACCTTCCTTCCTGGGGGACAATGTCTGGTGAGCAGGGTGTGGCTTGTCATCCAGATGCCTAGGAGACGTCCACAGGCTTGAAATAACTGAAATTGTTTCATCAGTAAAAATCCACAGTTTCTCAGTGGCCTCTCCTCTACATTATTAGTTTACTGTGTTCTTAACATTATGAATTCCTCAGTGTGTGCACTTATGTCACTAGCTTATCAGCTCCAGGGGGTTTCAAATGCATACATTTCCAGCAAGAATAACACCAATCCCCAACTAGAAAGTCCCAACTTTAGCAAATAAATGATAAATGTAAATATAAATAAATTCTGCTGTTGATAATGAATCTAATCCATGGCAGTAATAGAAATAATTGCAAAAATACTATCATTGTAGCTCTCTAAACACTGTATTATTTACATAAAAAACTTAGGGCAAGAGGAGTAGCAATATCAAGATGCCCAAACCCTGCAGACTATCATATAATAGGGTCAACTCTTCACCTGTGTGATGATGTAAGATCCACCCACTGCATTAAGATGTTCAACTGCGAATACCAAGTGGGCTAAAGGCAGTCCTCCATCCATGCGTGCACCATCAACCTGTGACTCTCACAGTTGGAGAGAAAGCAAAGATATATCATCTGGTCTTCAGAGAAGTTGGGATGCCACACAGCTCTAAACACTCCATCTATCGGGAGCTCTCTATAGAGGAGGTGAGAGGGGATGAGGTGTGGGGAATGATGAACAGTTCCCAGCTCTGGAATCTACTTCTCCCCCTGGTCCAATGGATACGACTACAGACGTCACTGCTACTGATTTCTTCTACCTTCATCTATTTAAAACATCTACACCTTTGACTCCAGGGAATATGTTCCATCGTTTATCACTTAAAATTTGTTGCTATGATGAAAATCATCAAAGAAAATGTGACATTTTAAATAGGCAAAAGTCTTTGATGACCCACTAAACAATATGACCTTCTCAGACAGACATTGGCCCTTAGGGACAGAGGGAGGCTTCGTAAGAATCAGTTTTACTCCTTTTAATGATTGAGGGTCAAATCAGGACCAATCCCTAACAGTGCAGAAGCTTTCTACCTACACAAATCACACTGATGTTGGGTTGTAAGTTTCTAGTAAGGAACCTGCCTGCAGAGCCCTCACCGCCCCTCATCTCTCTGTGTGAATGAAAGTCACTCTTCCCGCAGTGGGACTGGGTCAGACGTTCCTCTGAGCACTTCACACACGAGTACTCGCTCAGTCGTCAAAACTAGCCTATGAGATAGACGTGCTTCCTACTTCTACTTTATAGACGTGGAAAGTGAGAGGTTAAAGAAATAGGTAGGGGGGACAGAATTCAAACCCAGATGCTTTTATTCTTCTGTGTTGGAGGTTATCTTTTAAACACTCACACGCACACGCACGCACACGCACGCATACGCACGCACACACACACACACACGCGCACACACACTCACACGCGTACACACACGCGTACGCACGCGCACACACACACACACACACACACACACACACACACACACACACACACGCACCTGCAGAATAGGCGTCCTCTGGGAGGAAACAGCACTCTGACACTCTGTATATTAAATGACATATGAAGTATCTCCTGTTGAATCTATAGCTCAGATCTTTCCAAGACTGTATTGCTACAGATAAGACAACGCCAAGTCTATCACCAAGCATCCCTTTCATCTCAGTGCGACCCCATCCCACTGTGCCTCTGGTATCCTCGATTGAGTAAAGGCTCACCACACCTTCATTTCCTACACCGAAGAAGTTCGGTTCTCACCTTTCCAGGCATGAGTGCGGCAGAGCTGCCAGTCCCTTACACATTTTGGCACGCGGCTTAGGTCCTCAACTTGAGCACGAATCTCTCAACAGCTGAACACGTCTGTGGAAATGTCAACACTGTCTGGGGCAGCCTTTCCCTTTGAGGAATATATACAAGCTCTCTCACAGCTCCATGGCTCCAAGGACCAATCAGGAGTCTGGGAGAACATTGTGGGCGGGAGCTCAGCAGCAATTTGCCTTAGGTGGGGGCTGGGAGCCTTTCCTGGCTGCAGGCACTGCTGGGACAGGCTTCTGACTGCTTCTGTCAATACAGTCTCCTGTTTGTTTAGTCAGGGCTGAGTTGGAGCCTAAATTGAGATAGATCATTAGTGCCTGAAGACTGAAATCCGATGATGTCCTGGAAAACAACACTGTGAGGTGGGTTCACCTCACAGTGGGGGAAACCGCTTCTTTTCACAGCGGAGAGACTCTGTACCTGACCTGACAGATCTCTCATCACCTGAGCACCCAGATGGATACTAGGGATTCAGAGGCAAAAGGACCAGCCCAGGCTCTGATGACACAGACAGGTGATACGTCAGTACAGTTAGGTAGAAGCAACAACTGCCCAGGCACATCTTTACCAGACTTAGGGGTCACAGCCTGGGTGCCCAAAAAGTCCTACTCAGCCTCTTGTCAGTTAAGAAAGCCAAGTTAGTGGTGAAGAGCCGAAAAAGGAGATTTGTTCAGTGTGGCCCTAGTCTGTCTACTAAGGGCCTGACACGAGACAGGGTGTAAATAGAAAGGAAGGAACACACCTAACTAAAGAGACAAGGCAAAGTGTGGTCCCCTGCCCACCAAGGTCCCAACTCCTAGTCTCTCCCACAAATCAGTCTGACACAAGGTCAAGGTCATTGCACAAGCTGTAAATCTTTCTCCAAGAGATAAATGCCTGTTCTGGATGCCCCCAGGGCTTCAGCCGTTTCCTCTCCCTGAAGGAGATGGGGGGTGGGGGGTGAGAGGGGGTGGGAGAGATGGTAATTGCTTGGATTCTTTCTTTTAACAGTCTGGTAGCCAAAGAAGGGAGCACAAGTATCTCCTTAGAAGGTTTGTTCCTAGCAGATAGGTCCCTACCCTTCACACACACACACACACACACACACACACACACACACACACACACATTCTTCACTTTAACACCACCTCCGGGTTGAGGTAAAATAGGCCTGTGACTGAAAACAAAATCACAAAGGGAGTACAAGTAGGAAGTAAGGTTAGGATATACTCAGGTGGTATCAGGCTCCCTGCTAAGTACCATTTCTGTATAACTCTTGGTTGTAGTTTCTTTCAGAAGGCTAGAATAAACAAATCCATTCTGTTGGTCTGAAAAGATTCTTGATACTATGAAATGCCGGCTGGGCCTCAAACTTCTGTTCCTCCCGCATCAGCCTCCCAAGTTGTAAGATTGCAAGCAGCCACTATTCTGCCCCGTGTGACTCCATTTCAATCCTGACAACTTTTCCCCTTGTCTCTGCACAATGTTTTCTGAAGACAAGATTAAGCATCTGATGGTTTGTTTTCCACTGTCCCTGGCAACTGTATAAACGGACGACATGACCACTCTATGATATAGGTGGTGGTGGGGGTGTTATTGTAGCTAATGAAAGAGAGAACAGCCAGAGGCATCTGGAAGCAGCCTAAGCAGAGAGAAAGTAAACTGTACATGGCCAGCAGACTGGACCTGGGCATGACAGAGGCGAGAACAAAGCAGGGAGTGAGTGAAAGAGGAAGAGAGGGGGAAGGAGAGCAATGAGGAGGAGGGAGACGGAGAGGGACAAGAGGGAGTGACTGAGAGAGGAAGGCAGAGACTGAGCATATCAAAAATATCAGGGTTCTGAGGACAATGGGTAGCTACAGGGAGGGAAGCTTGTGGACTGGGGAAGTTTAGGAGAAAGGAGGGGGATGAGAAGGGCCAGGATGTCAGCATGGACTCTGAAATGTGTGACAGGTTCTTGTGATACGAAGTGATCCTGGAGGCCAGAATGTGCTAACCGGCACCGCAGATAGCCATTTATCCCTTTTGCTTTTTAGAGCTCAGGGAAGTGGAGTTTCCTTTGGACCTGACAGTAACCACGATTAGAGTAGTCCTGGCTGGCCTGATTTTATCCCGTGTTGGATGGGAGGAACAATAGATATCAACAGGTTATTGTCAGTAAACCCTTTGGGCCAATTTTAAGGAAACCCTAAGAGGTATAGGAGTGCCTCTGAGATTAGGGGTAACTGGGCTCCTTTCTTTTGATCCTGTGGGTAAAGCCTTAGTACCCTAAAAAGGTTATTTAGGTTCTGTCATGGTTTGAATAGAAATCACCCCCATAGACTCTTGTAGGTGAATGCTTGGCACTATTAGGGAGTGGCAGTATTAGGAGGTGTGGCTTTGTTGGAGTAGGTGTGTCCTTGGCAGAGGAAGTGTGTCACTGGGGACAGGTTTGAGGTCCTACAAACTCAAGTCATGCCAGTGTTTCACAGTTTCTCCTTGCTGCCTGCAGATTAAGATGAAGGCGCCCACCTCCATTCCCAGCACCATGTCTGCCTGCACACTGCCATGTTTTGCACCGTGATGATAATGGACTAAACATCTGAAATTGTAAACCAGCCCTCAACTAAATGTTTTCTTTTAGAAGACTTGCTGTGGTCATGGTGTCTCTCTTCACAGCAATAAAATCCTAAGACAGGTTCTCTTTTCAGAGACTTTCTGTGGAGTCTCTTATAGCTTTTGTGAAGCTATAAGACCTTACAAAAACATAATAACAAAACAAGGCTTTACAAAAAAAAAACCCAAGAATAACACTAATTCAAAAATAAATTACAGAGAGCATGCATGACCTGTGGGCTATGAGGCACCCAGGAATTAGGATGTCCACCCAAGATCTGACCTTCAAACATGCTTGGTTTACTCATGCAAACATTCCTTATAATATCATGTTAAACAGACATCTTTCCGAGCAGGGAACAGTTGGTTAAGCAGAAAATGCTGCTGCTGATTCCACTGGAGAATGCTTCAGTGAGGACGCGTCAGAAGCTTGCAAGTTCAACCCATGTCTGCCATGAAGTCCTTCAGCTATGACAGGTCCTGGGAGAATGGCTTTTGTGGAGGTCCAGAAGCTTCTTGATAGTTTCCAGCCAGCAGCTATCACTGATAGGTGGCATGTGTGAGTCCAGCAATGGTGCTAGAAGTTCAATGGTCACCAAAGCCAGGGACACACACAGAGACCATTTCAAGCCCTCTTGCCAATGGGTAGCAACACATAGACTAGAGAAGACATGTCTTGGGACCAGAGCAATGCAATGCTAGAAATCACTTCCAAAGCTCCCCTTTTTATAATCTCATGGGCAGTAGCTTCGTGCTATCAGGGCTCAGAGCTTGGAGCTGGTTCACTAATCTATCAGTGCCACCTTGGGGTTAGGTCCTTAACATATCAAAACCTGTCTTGATCTCGGCCCGTATCTGAGCTGTCCTATAAACACTCCAGATCTTGCCTCTGGGTCCTATCTCTTATGAGAGGTGCCTGGTGGCAAGCTCCTAATTTACAGTCATTACATTATTTCAAGCCACACAAAATGGAGTCACTTATGTTTCTAACATTAAGTGACTGGGTACAGACTTGCAAAGATCTAAGGCCAAACAATCTTTACAAGGCTTCCATAGTACAAGAGGCATATATACATAAAAAAAGAGCCAGTAGCAATTAGCCTTGTTATACAAAAGATCTAGATAGAAGCCTATTGCATACTGATTTAACTTCTGTTTCTAAAGGAAAATTTAGAGTCTTTGGTTTAGTTGCCTATGTCTACAGCATTGATGATCAAAATGTTAAATCAAGTCTTACCTGTTCAGGGCCCATATTAGTTATTTTAAAAAATTATATAGAAGTGAAACTTGTACATTAACAAATTGCGTATTTAGTCAAACAAGATCGTACCAGCTTTTCAGAGGTTATCTAGATGGCAGTCTTTCAAGATGTCTTTTCAAGTCTAAAAGTCTTGAAGATACCAGGAAGTCAGCATTACACCACACATATGGTGGAATCTTCCTTTGGAGGGTAGCCAGGACCCCTGAAGATCCAGCATTAACTATTTTAAGCAGGTTCCAGTTGGATTCTGGAATGTTGTTAAGGGAACTAAATAAAAATGTTAACAAGTCCCAGTACAGCATGAAAAGATTCCTTTATTTGTATCAGTTGTTTTTTTTAAACGGTCAACATTAAGTACAACTTTGTGGATGGAAGCTAGTTTCCTCACTAGCTACCCATAATCCACAAACTCTGTGAGTTGTCCCTATTTCTCATCCAGGGTACGGTCATGTGTTTGGGGGGTTGCCTTGCATTTATCCAGGGTCACCAGGGGTAACACAAGGTATTCAGGCTGACCCAGGGCTAGGCCACTGTGCTCTGGCCTTCTGTGTCCATTGCTCAGGCTGCCTCTGGCTGCATCTGTAGTCATTGCCCTTCCTTCGGGCATACATAGTTGCTGAGGAAGCCCTGTGCAAAGCTTTTGCACATGTAAAGTTCAATACTCACCTCTACATATTTCCAGTGACAGATGCACAGGGCATTAAATGTATCCAAATACTTGCTCACAAAGTCTTTAACGCAGATACTTAAATGAATCTTGACTTTGTTACGACTCAGATACTTCCTCTTCTCTTCCACAAGATATTTTGGATCTTCAGACTGGGCAATTGTGGCACTTCACATGTGTTAAGTGTGTATGAGTGTGTGTATGTGTGTCTGTGTGTGTGTGTGTCTGTGTGTGTGTGTCTGTGTCTGTGTGTGTGTTACCTGCATAGAATAATGTGAGAAGGGGTCCCAGGTACCAATGAAGGAGAGGAGTTCATCCTCATTCAGCTCCAAGCCTGTTATTTGCTTTCTCCCTTCCAGCTTAACACTCTGGTATGAATATACACCACAAAATACATAAGACAAAGATACTGTTCACCAAAGGGCAGTACTAGAGCTTCCACTTTATTTATACTTCATATTTATATTTATAGATAGAACATTTCCATAAACAAAAAGCTTTACTTTTTCTGTTTGTTTTTTCAGAATAACAATGAATATTTAAGCTTTCCTACAGTTAAAATCTACAGGTCCTGGCAGAGAAAAAGCAAACTCAAGTTAAAGAAGACCCTACCATTCCTCTCCTGAAGCTGGATTGCAGGAATGACAGGGCAGAGTTCCCCAGCTCTGCAGTTCCTAGTGCCTCTGAGAACTCTTTTTGCCTCCTCCACCACTGTGGTCACTGTGCTTCTCTACTTAATAACAATACCCCAAAGAGTTCAACGTAAGAAGCCCAAAGGACAAACGCAATCACCAAATGTCAGCTGAACAAATAGTTCGAAAGAACTCAAGCTCAAAAAAAAAAAAAAAAAAAAAAAGCCCCCAAATAAACAGGAAAACCCAAGGTATACTGGTTGGGGAGAAACTGAGCAAGAGTTTGACTCTCTGAGACTCTAAGCCAAAATCCAGACACTCATTTGTCTGCTTCACACAGTAGAGGTAAAATGTAGTTGGTGCGTGCTGAAGTGGAAAGACAGAAAAATGGTCCTGGAATAAACAGGACTTCTGTAGCTGCTGGGATGATCTATCTTTCCTCTTCATTTTGGACAAACTTGTTGTGACCAGCATACTCCCAAATATGCCTTTTGTCCCTTCATGGTCCCCAAAATGTCACTGGACTTAGGGGTTACAGCCTATGGCCACTCATTCTCAACAAGTCAACTAAGGAATCAAGGTTAATAGCGTTCAGGGAGATTTATCCAGTGTGTCCCTGAGAAGAAGGAAGAAGTGAATCAGTACCCCAAAACTATCTTTAGGGGCTCTTCATATGAGGGTAGGGCCTACACAGAAAGCAGCAGCAATACATAACTAGACAACCAGGCAATGTGTAGTCCCCCTGCCTACAACTGTCCCAGCTCTAAATCTCACCTGTCAAGTTGTCCACCGGCAGGGTCATCTAATGAGCCATTAGTCTTTTTACTGGGGACAAGATCCTGTCCTGGATGCCCTCAGGGCTTCAGCAACTTCCTCTCTCAGCTGCAGATACCTGGGGGATATTGTAATTTCTTGAAGTCCAGATAGGTCCATTACCACTTCAGGGAAGATTTTTCTGGAGCTCAGAGGTAGAGGAAACAAAGTGACCATTTATATAAATCAGAGCACATATGGATGCTAGTTATGAATTCATATAAACCTAAAAGCATCTTGAAGTGTGTGGAAGATGACATATCAAAATCTTAATGTGGATCGAGTGTGATGCAAATGGCAAGAGAAGAGACAATTCTATCCAACGGACACTTTCCCAGAAGGCTGCTAAGTATGTTACTCTGTTACCTACCTTGATGACTAGGTAATCTCTTGGACCCACTAATGGGGTCCCTCTGCTGTTTGTGCTCCAGTAGATCTCTCTTCCCTCCCTCTTCAATCTTTCCTGCCTTTTGTCACTCTGGAAGTATTTAGACCACAGTTCCCCATAATTGTGTTTCCGACCATCGAGGCTCAAAATGCAGAAAAGCTAATACGTAAATGTCTGTAAATGCAAATGCCTAAAGCAGGCCCAAGTGAAAGCTAAGTGCCATTTCATGATCCCCAAGAAGAACTGAATCTGGTGTTAAACTTTATTCTCATGACTCAATTCTTTCCTGAAATTATTTATATTAAATAATTTCTTCATCATGCAACTTTTTTTCAAACATCTATGCATAAATTGATGACATGACTGTTCCATGGTATGGTTAAGGGGAAGGTTTTAATTGTGGATCTGAGAGAATAGCCAGAGGCATCCAGAAGAGTCCAGAGCAGAGAGAGAATATAGACTAAGCATGGCCAGCAGACTGGACACTGCCAGGGCTATCTTCGTGAGAAAATAGAGTAAGAGAAGCAGGACCACAGAGAGAAGGGGCACACATAGTGAGAATATCAAAATTATAAGGAGAATGAGTCGCTAGGGGACAGTAGGCTGTGAGCTGGGTAGTTTATGGAAGGGCAGGAAGTGAGAAGGGCTAAAATACTAGCTAGCATGGACTTTGAAAAGTATAACAAGTACTTGTAGTACTGAGGGAGCCTGACACCATGGGTAACTTAGAGTGCTTCTGCCAGAGGTGAGAGAAATGTCGCCTTTTGATGGAGGAAAATCAGCTTCAAAGGTTCCGAGGAATGCTGGCTTTTATCTAACCAACAGAAATCCTCTTCAGGTTCAAGCCTTCTCATTTCTGGCTATTTGGGCTGCCTTTCAGAATCTGGGGAGCTGGAATTTCCTTTGGACCCAACACTTGACAAGAGTTTTATTAACTTATAAAGTCAGTGTATTCTGACTTAATGTTTTAAATCAAATGAAGAAAAAAAATACTCAACTGCATATAACATAGCGAGTCAAACATATTTTTTTTTCTGGAAAATGTTGTTTATTCACATGTATGTGTGCACAGGGTCACTAAGTACTGCTAACTCCAAAACACTGCCCTCCTCTCAAATGGTAGATAAGATCGTTTATAATATGACTGACCATAGCCTGGGAACACAAACTTAAATTTCTTAAATAACATGTTGAAACAGATAGCAATTTCATGATGTTTTTATATAGTAACAGAAAAACAACAATAAGAAGCCAGAAATCATCAAGACACTTTTCAAATACATAAGCGGGTACATCCCGTAGGCAGGCTGTAGAAACAGTGGGTAGAACACTGCTCTAGGCCTTAGATGCTATCTGTCAGCATTCCTAACCTTTTGATTGATGGAATCCAGGGGTTTGTTAAGTTACTGCATTCCAAAGGTTTTTAGTCTGTTAGTCACAGGATGTTAGGTCTGACACAAAAGAAGGTAAAGAATGACTAATAAGGGGGCTAAAGAGAGTCCAAGATAAGTTATAATTTGCCTCTAGTCCTTGCACCCTCTTCATCACCAGTTAATCAGCCCTGAGCAGGACTTCAGTTTGATAGCACAGTTTCATTCTGGGAATATTTGTTCACAGATACACTTTATTTCTTTCTATTGGTCATAATCAGAATATGTTTATTTTTTTAAGTTACAACTAACTAAATAACTAACTAACCAACTACTATTTCCTTCTCCAGCATATGCATACAAGTGTATATTTCAGAACTGAGTCCTCCTGTGATCACTTTCATCCCTCTATTTCTGAGCACGCTGGGACTCTCTCAGGAGCATAGATGTTTATAAATACTGCTTGAACGAAACAGACTTTCCAAGTTCTGCCATTCTCGGCTTTATAAATAACAGTCAATCAATTAACCAGTGATGTGAAACCACTGTTAAACACTAAGTCTAACACTGTGAATGGGAGGCATCCTTAGATGATTGCTTACCATATGTTTGACTGGATTTTGATGAGCAAAGGACCTTGGGGTGGTTAGAATATATGCCAGGGAGGGGGGTATAATGCAGAGCAATGGTGGATGCTTTCTCAGTTAGGGCTAAGAATTAAGGCAGGTTTCTTAAGCATTTCCCCAAAGTTCGAGTCAAATTTACTAACGCATAGATTAGAAGCCAAAGTACAAAATTCTCAATTCAGTGTACATTAATTTTAGGGAGGAAATGGGGCAGCCTTTTATTCCAAGACCTAGCCATGTATTATTGTATCAGTAGGAAGGTGATGCTATGGCCTGCAGAGGGAAACTGAGGACTCATTACTCATGAGGTACAGAGTTTCAGTTATGGAAGATGGAAGATGGAAACTCTCTAGAGATCTAGGAAGCATTGTGCTCACAGCTGCCAACTCTACTGTACAGTGCACTAAATGATTTAGTGAGAAGTCCCATGTGTCTCCATCACACTTAAAAAAGGGAGCTTACTCATGGTAAATTAACTTGAAGTATTTTAAAATAAAGTGAACTATTTTTGTCTCCCTTTGCCTTCTACGACTCCCTTAAAAATAGTAAATATGTAGAAATGGCACAGAGACAAAAAGGCCAAGGATGGGTCCTGAGGGATGTATCAGTGGCTAAGAGCATTTATTGCTTCTATAGAGGATTCCACAGTCAGTGTGCAGCACCTACAACAGCCGGTTCATAACTCCCTGTAACCACAGTTGAAGGGATATCACACCCTCTCCAGGCCTCCACAGCCCCCTGCATGCATGCCATGCACATAAACTCATATAGCCACATACACATCAAAATCAATCAATCAATCCTTTTTAAATAGCAAAGGAGAGAAACAGACTGATTTTCTGAAAGATCTGAATCTGGTCACGGACAGTGGAGGGGTTGGCTAAGGAAGGTGACTAACGTGACCAGAGAAGGAACTGAGAGATACTCCAACCAGGTGTCTGGCTTAGAGGAAGTCATAGGGTTGGACACTCTGCAGTGCAAGTAAATAACAGCAGAGAGCAGATACTAAGTGTGGAAGGGGTAGTGGGAGGATCTGAGTGTTCATGATGAAAGAGTCTCCTGTCTGTACACTGTTCTGATTTCCTTCTAATTCATTTTCTTTTAAACATTTTTTAAAATTTATGTGTATGAGCATGCTTCTGCCTCTCTCTCTCTCTCTCTCTCTCTCTCTCTCTCTCTCTCTCTCTCTCTGTGTGTAAGAGTGTGCACATCACATTCATGCAGGTACCCATGGAGGCCAGATAAGGGTGTCAGAGCCTCTAGAAGTAGTGTCACAGGTGGCTGAGAGTCATCTGATTAGGATGCTGGGAAGTGAACCTGGGTTCTCACTAAGAGCAGCCAGTGCCCTTAAGCACTGAACCACTGCTCAGGTCTTAATTCATATTTGTAAGTATTTTCTTTCATGATGATTATTAGTATCTTAGTGTACTTTATAACTGCTGATCTGGGTTATTATGTGACTATGTGACAAGTCGCCCACCAGATGTTGATGACTTGCCTTGCCCTCTCTAGTTTCTGCAAAGTCTTACCCTGAAGCCATTAAAAGTTCATGGTATAAACAGAGGCATGCTGCTTTGTTTGTACTTTTCACATTGATAGAAATTTTAAGCTATATGAGATTTATGAACTACAAACTCAATTTATAATTCTGCTTCTCAGAAGAATATATTGCCAACAAGTTGTGATATTTGCTTCCAGACTTTTCACTTAACTAACAAAGCAACAGATAAAATTTAAAGTCTGGGAGTGGCAGCTGAGGTAAGAAGAAATTTGAAGATAGGGTGTGGCAGTGGGTACACACTTTCAATCCCAGCACTTGGGAGGCAGAAGCAGGCAGATCTTCTGGTCTGAGGCCAGCCTGGTCTACAGAGTGAGGTCTAGGACAGCCAAGGCTACTCAGAGAAAGCCTATCTCAAAAAAAAAAGGCAAAAAAAAAAAAAACCCAAACAAACAAAAGTTTGAGGATACATTGGTTTTTTTTCTTTTCCTGTTTTCATTACATCTGATCCACATTAAGAATTTAGTGTAAGGCATTGTTTATCTTAGTTACTTATCTATTTAAAGTTCTGGGGGTTAAACCCAAGGTCTTCCCAATACTGGGCAAGTACTCTACCATGCAACTACATCCCCAATCCCTGTGATAATTTATTTAAATACTTCCATATACATATAGGTTGTACTTCAAATGGACCCCCAAGATTCTATTATTAAAACTAACTATTCAGTGATATGAGTAAGTGGGACTCCAAGAAGTAACTAAGCCATGGGGTAGAACTCTCAAGTATGAGATGAACATAAGGCTGCATGAAGATGCTGGAGGAAGAGGATTTATTTTCTTTCTTATACCATATAAGGTCCTCAATAAGGTGACCTCGTAGAATTCAAGCACAGCCTTTGTCACCTACCAAACCCAACATAATTTTAGGCTTCTAGCTGCCAGACCTGTATGGATTTTTTTTTTACTGCTGTTCTTAAGCCCTCTTAGAGCCAGATGATTTGTTATGGAGGCATAAACAAAAACAATATGAAATCATAAAAAGCATGTGTCTGTTACCTTCATATATCCTGAGCCCTGTTAATAGTGATGTAACCAGCATCTTACCTCTTCATTCGTAACTGTGAACTTTTGCTTTTAGCTTTAGATTATAACGGTAGCTCTCACCACAGAACATTTTTTGTGTATCAGAAGCTTAACAAAACTTTCGTTTAATATTTAGTTCTCACAAAAAAAGCATAAGATAACAGGTACACTTATTGCTATTTTTTAAAATAAAAGAATGCTTTAGTCTTATTTATTTATTTATTTATTTATTTATTTTGTATTTTGTTTTTCGAGACAGGGTTTCTCTGTGTCCTGGCTGTCCTGGAACTCACTCTGTAGACCAGGCTGGCCTCAAACTCAGAAATCCGCCTGCCTCTGCCTCCCAAGTGCTGGGTTTAAAGGCGTGCGCCACCACTGCCCAGCTGCTTTCATCTTCTTAATAAAGATTAAATTATTAATTATTAAAAAACATTGATACAAGTAAAACAAGCACAGATTGTACTCTACTTAAAATTCATACTTTTAGAAAAAAACTTTTACTTTTGGGAGTCTTGTACACATATGCAATGAAATTTGATCAGGTATCTTCTCCTTTTCATTCAACTACCCCATATTCTGCCATCATAGCATCCTCTCAAATTAATGTCTTATTTTCTTTTATGTTTTGGTAACCCGCTAAGTCCAGTTTGAGTGTATGTGCATGAGTATGGGACTGTGCACTGCAGCCTAAGAAATCTATGAGTGGCCACATCCTCAGAGACATGATCCTCCATTCCTCAACGTCACCCATTGATAACAGCTCCTCAGTCAAGGGTGGGGCCTGAAGATCATCCATACCATCTATGGAGGGATTTTGGGGGCTTAAAGATTATACTTTTTATTGCTGCAAGCCAGTCCACCATGTGAAAACATGGCTGTACCTCTCTATAGGCACTCACTACCATTTTTTTTTTTTTTTTTGCTTCTGCATTTGTACCTGCAGCAGATTCCCCACAACGTGGTTCAGAAAAGAAACTTCCTAGATTGTAGGATACAGCATTGCAAAAGCATAAAGCAATCTGACCAGTTTAGACTCCTAAGCCATCTCTTTTCTCTTATCCACCCTTCCAGCATCCAAAAATTGCCAGGATTTCTGTGGCGGACAATTAATAGTGTGTCATTTTAATCTGCAGGTTTGATACTTGTGAATATGAGTTTCAGTCATATTTATACTGGCCATTGGAGTATTTTTCTTTCATTTGTTATATTCTCCTATGTTTTAAGTAAATGTTACTAACTTGTAGTTTAGTTTCTCAAAATTGGTGTAAAGAACAAACCTTTAATCCCAGCACTTGGAGGTGGAGGCAGAGGTGGAGGTGGAGGAGGAAGCAGACTGATCTTTGTGGTTTCAGGGCCAGATCTACAAAGTGAGACCCTGTTTTAAAAAAGGAAATAAAATAAAATAAAATAAAATAAAAAATGGTAAAAATATAAAGAATATTTCTTTACATAAATAGTAAAGTTAAAAGTATCAGGAGATCTAATCATATGGACATTGGACATTAAGTTACTGTTTAAGAATACTGATAAAAATCAAGTCAAATAATAGTTTGAATGAGAGAACAAAAGTTGAAATGTATTTGCTAATATAGATTACTGATTAAATTTTTTCCAACATTAATTTTAAGGATATAACAGGATGACAGTTTTCTCCATACAACCAGTGCCCCTTTATTTGTATATAATAAGTTAAATTTTCTATAAAACTGGTTTTATGGAAACTGGTGTGGAGGTTTGAATGAGAATGACCCTCATAGGCTCATATATGTGAATGCTTAGTCACCAGTGAATGTAGTTGTTTGAAGGATTGCAAGGATTGGGAGGTATTGCCCTGTTGGGGGAACTGTGTTAGTGGGAGTGGGTTTTGAGATTTTCAAAAATCCACACTAGGCTCAGGATCTATTTCTCTGACTGTGGATAAAGATGTAAAGCTTAGACTATAGGGCCATGCCTGCCTGCATGCCACCATGCTCCCCATTGTGATGATAATGGGCTAACTCTCTGAAACCATAAGCAAATCTGTAATTAAATGCTATCTTTCCTAAGTCTTGCCTTGGTCCTGAGGTCCCTTCACAGAAACAGAACAGTGACTAAGACAATAAACAAACAAACCAACAAACTACAATGGAATAAAGAGTAGTTTAGTCACATTAATGTAATACCCTAATAAACATTAAAAAGTATTCAGAATGTAAAACATAAAGAAGATGTGATTAAATGTCTTTACCTTTTCTTAACATTTTCCTCCCAACTGCTTACACCTTAGCAAGTGGCTAATGTCATGGTTTAAAAGTCTAGCTATTGACAAATGAGTAAAGCACAGACCAAATATAAATACTCACTGTTTACCACCATATTATTTTACATGCAGTGACTATGCCTTACTTGCAGAAGCTTTTGACAAAAGAATCAGAATCTGTCGGTTGTAAATGTTCTTGTTCCAAAGAAAGCACTTATGTTCCATAGATAAAATTGTGTTTAAAAAATAAGTTTTTATAGCAAAAAGAAAGAATATATCTCAAATGAGTTAAGCTTTCAAAGGAGTAGAGTGGAGCCCTACTAGGCTAATGAAAAACTGTGGATTCTCTGTAGCCCTCAGTACAGGGAAAGACTCTAGGGAGGATTCAAAACCTGAAGATGAAGGGGAAGTATTGCCAAATTTGGCAACCGTTCTAAAAAGCAAGAACTAAAGTCTAAACAAAATCAAAGGAGATGGGAAAGATCTGTAGAAAACTTATGGGCAAGTGATTGATTGTTCCTTTAGATATAATAAGTTGTTTTAAATTTTAGTAGCAGAGCCAGGCACACACATGTAATCCAAGCACTTGGGAGAACCAGGCAGGAGAATAGCATGCTCCGGCTCACAGTGCGTAGTACAGCACTGAGACCCTATCTCAGTCGAAAGAAAATAAAAAGGGTTTAAAAACCAAGGACCAGCAGATCAAAGTACAAATGAAAGGTGCTCCTGCCTCCACCTCCTCAGTGATGCTGGATATACGTGGTCCCTGGCAGGGACAGCCCAGCACTTTGTGCAAGCTACACACACATTCTACTGGGCCACAACTGCAGTCTTTGTTTTGTTTTAGTCTTTTGACGGCTAGAATCGAATCGTCTTCTGAGGATGGGCTCACTGCGTCTAAACACCCACCAACTGCACACGATGGCTGCGGTGGGAATTCCAGGACTGGCTCACTACATACCCTAAACCAGAGGTTGGATGCTGCTGGTCCCTTCCCGCCTCCGGAGATACTAAAAACAAGGACTCCCACTCCATCTCTAAAGGGAACAGACAGGAGTCAGGGTTCTGTGAGAGCCGCTCCACTCGCATAATTACCCTAATGCAGCGTTTATCCTCGAGGTCAGCCCTGGCTGTCAAAAAGCCCTGTCCGTCTCCCTGGAGAACAGTATCAGTCCCTGACAAACAGTTCCTGCCGCAAGAACATTCTGTCAGTCCGTGTTCTCTCCGCACGGTATTATCCAACATAACATTGGAGGACATTTCCAAAACTTAGTCTTTCTTGATTTTTCTAAGCCACAGTGCCTTGGGCCTGATTCCCACAAAATAATCAGGATTTTTTTTTTTCTTTAAAACTTTCTACCTTTAGTCTCCCCGTTCTCAATATTTTGTAAGGTTTTTATTCCTTCCATGCAGATGAAAACTTCGGATACTCAGTCTCCAAGTTCCCTTCCGTTTCCTTTGAATCTGGGTCATCACAGAGATCCGCGTTTTTATTCCTTAGGTTATGTTTGAGGGGATACAGGACTGATTTTTCTTCTGTTTGTCTTTATCACCAAGTTTCTGTTACTGAAAACGGGAACACTGCATTCAGGCTGTGCCCTGTGCTAAGTTAGTCCACATTGTGTAAAGAGTGGTTTCTCAGGCTGTGCCTTGCCCTGAGAGATCCCCCTCCACGCCGCAATTCACTGAATTTTAAGGATGGAGGATGACTCCACACCTCAGCAGACACATAAATAGCATCGTCTGTTGCCACACCATCCACCAGACACGGATAAATAGCTTGATCCTAAGAGTAGAGAGGGCACTACCCTTTAAACAACCAAAACAAATTGGGACCACGGATGCCCAGGAGAGTATCAGAAAAACTAGGCCCGCCGGGCGGTGGTGGCGCACGCCTTTAATCCCAGCACTTGGGAGACAGAAGCAGGTGGATTTCTGAGTTCGAGGCCAGCCTGGTCTATAGAGTGAGTACCAGGACAGCCAAGGCTACACAGAGAAACCCTGTCTTGAAAAACAAAACAAAACAAAATAAAACAACCAAAAACAAAACAAACAAACAAACAAACAAAAAACTAGGCCCAATAATTTACTAAACACATCAGACTGAGGAAAGGGGAATTCCTTCTTGCAGACCTCATAAAGAAGAGGACATCTACTACAATGGAGAAAGTTCCATTGACCTGCCATGTGACCATTCCATGTACAAGCCAAGATGAGGGGAAGGGGAAGAGAACTTGACAACTGTCCCATGGGCTTTAATCAGTCCCCACTTGTGGATAATGTCTACCATAATTGGCCCCCATAACCTTCAGCTAGATTACCCATCTGGACTCAACATATATCCAACTGTCTGTTGGCATGCTTGGGCCTGGTCCTTCCCTTCTCTGCAGTCTGTGGATTCTCACACATCCCTTTCGAGGCTCAAATCCTACCTAGGACTTGGTAGCATCCTGACTCTACAACTACATCTTGAGTAGACTTCCAATAGGGTTCTTTACCTGATCCCCTACCACCGCCTACTCCTACTCCTCTCTTTGCTTTTCTATCAGCCTTTTCTCTGCTTCTAAGCCTTCCTTGAAACTCTCTGTACTTTTCTGTGGCCATTTTACCCCACTGTAGTTATTTTATAACACAGATAGATGGATAGATAGATAGATAGATAGATAGATAGATAGAAATTAATATATGTATTAATTTACTCTGATGCTTAGTGAGTGAGCTGAAAGTGAATATTAATAATTAATATTGGAATAAAAGAACCTCTGCTGTGGCTGGCTATCAAGAAAAGAGGGACTAGTGTTGTCAGCTGTTGCCAATGAAACCACAGTACCTTGTGAATTTGTGGTTAGTGAATAGATTTTGGCTTTTGTGGAAACCAATTGATCAGTGGAATACTGGCTTTATTTTTGTTCCTAAGTTTCTCTTGGGAAGTTCCTATGCATTTTCTCTCTTCTAGAGCTGGGCTGAGCACATCAGATTTTACCTCCCTTTGTGCAGGAAGAGCAGGATCCATCCTCGGTCTCTGATTAGTCTACGTGTATCAGGAAGGTCACTAACCATGGACACAAACCTAGATGCACTGTCCTCTGAAATACTATTAGTGGTTGACATCGTTATGCACTGTGCTTCTGCTGTGGTTTCAATATGGTTTATCGCCAACAAAACTATGGTATGGATAAAGTGGCAATGGAGGGATATGCAGCCCAGTCTAAGGTGGGCTCATGCCAGGGAAGCCCTCATGAATGGGACAGCATCTTTCTCATGTGAGTTCCCACTCTCACAGGATGTTCTCAGGGGAGCTGTCCCTTATGCTATGCCCTTCCACATGTCTCTGCTTAATCTTCTGCTTTCTACCAGAGTGGAAGGTGAACAAGACCTCACCACATGTGGTTTTCTTAACTTGGACTTTCCAGATGTTGACAGCACGAATAAACATAAACTCCTCTTCTTTATAGGGTCACCCAGTCTCAGGTAGTTTATGATAGCGAGGGAAGACAGATTTAAAAACTTTTTACTTCAGATTCCTAAAAGAAAAGCTTGACTCTTCATTGTCTCATCACATCCCCTTCTCCTCTTACATCCGTCCAGCGGCTCTTCTGTGTTTGTCTTTAACAAGTCCTTTGCCCTCCTTATCTCCCTCTCTTATCATTCCACCCACTTCCTTAACAGAAGTTGAACTGTGCCTCAATCACAGTCTTTTCTGTAGTTTGTTTTGTAGCACATATGCTGTAGGTCACAGACTCAAGAGTCTTTTCACTCACTCTGAATCATTACACTTGGGTTTATAAGTCTCCTGGCTCTCACAGAACCAGTTCATCTCAAGTTATATCCTGCAGTTCTCAGGGCATGCAGATAATATCAGATGCCCGTGAGCTGCTGCTTCTATTTCTCTTTCCAAACGACAAAATTAATTTTGTATGAAGTAGCATGGCTAGCCCTGCCCAAAAATAAATTTCTATTGTGACTGAGATTGGCCAAGTCAAAATTAACCCAAAAGGCGTGAGTAGAATTTTCAGGAGAACTCGGCAATCTTCACTTTAGCTCTTCTCTGTCCCTCCTAACTGAAAGTGATGCTGACATGACTCTGGATCTTAGTAAATGTGGGGTGGTAACCATGAACTCAAAGGCCACAAACTAAATGTGATTTACTTTAGAGAAAAGAACTAAAGAAGTCTGTTAGCAACTTGTAGGGACTGCATACAGAAGTCTCAGCACACAAAGAAAACAAAAGGCATGGTTTTCCTAATTCGAAATAAACTAAACAAAGCTAGCTTCTCACTCTTTATTTTTTTCTGATCCCCAAGGGGTATAATGCAAAATCACAACCTTGCATTTATTATGAGACTGGTATCTAGAGGGAAGTCTCAATCAACATTTTCCTCTATAAATTGGCAGGATCAGGACTTGACAGGATCAAGAATCATCTGGGAAAAAAACTTCTAAGCACACTTATGAAGAGTTATTTTGATTATATTACCTTGTGGCATGCCTGTGAGATGTTATCTTGACTAGGTTAATTTCTATGGGAAGACCCACACTAACAGTGGGTGTCACCATTCCCTAGGCTTGGTTCCCGGACTGAACAAACAAGAGAAAGATATATGAGGAGCAACAAGTATTATCACTCTTATCTTCCTCACTCGGGACACAGTGTATCCAGATTCTTCAGGTTCCTGCCAGCCTGACTTCCCCTCATGATAGGCTGTGCTCTTAAACTGTTATAAAACAAACCCTTGCTTCCATAAGACATTTTGTCTGGATATTTTGTCACTTATTCACAACAACAAGAAACGTTTCTCAGATTGGATCTTTTACAAATTCATTTCTCTTTGGTACTGTTTCACATCGTCAAAGGCACACACCAGGAATTCTGCCATTCCCAGTAGCTGACCCAGCCTGCTTGCTTGCTTTCTTTCTTTCTTTCTTTCTTTCTTTCTTTCTTTCTTTCTTTCTTTCTTTCTTCTTTCTTTCTCCCTTTCTTCCTTCCTTCCTTCCTTTCTTCTTTCTTTTCTTTCTTTTTTTCTTTTTTCCAGACACTGCCTCTTGTTCACCAAGATTTCTTGATCTAGTAATCCATTAAAACCAATCATCATCAGACATGAATGCATTGAATTTAGCCTTCTCCCTGGCCTAGAAGTTTATCCTGTATTTCCCTCCTTAGCAGTTATAATTAAGACTGTTTGCTTTTTGTCATCACCAGCTCACTTGGCTCCCACTCCCTTTCACTTTTTCTTGGAGCAAACCAGTGTCTAATTTCACCAAACGAGTGAGTGTTTTTGAAGAAATTCACTTAGGTTTTCATGCATAGAACAGGTTTTGTATGAAGCTGGTATTCAATGACTTCAGCTAGTGACTACGTCCTCCTCAGCAACTCTTCTAGCTTGTTTTAGTAAATTTATTTCCCCTACTTAACACAGATACAGTCACATAGGTTTTTCTTTAAAAACTTGACATCACACACCAGAAAGGGTGTCTCAGTCACTGTTCTGTTGCAGTGAAGAGACACTGTGACCACACAGCAACTATTTCCTGATCCACAAGCAGAGAGAGACAAAGAGGCAGACTGGGTCTAGCATAGAACTTTGAAACCTCAAAGCTCATCCAGTGACACACTTCCTCCAACAAGGCCACACCTTCCAATCCTTCTAATCCTTTCAAATAGTACCACTCCCTGATAACTAAGCATTTACATATATGAGCCTTATAAGAATCATTCTTATTCAAACCACTGCAGAAGTAAGGAGGGATGGGCTGACTCTTTTCCACATTGACTTCTTCACATTTCTGTTACCATATATGAAATTCCTTATTGGCAGCTAATAGGATCCGGCATCATCAGATTCTCTTTCTTCTAGCTCTTCCTCAGTAACCATGCAAACATGGTCCAGGCTCTATTGATCAAGCCTTGATATAACTCTCTGCCATATCTAAAGCTACTCTGTCTCTGGCCATCACTTTATGGTTGATGTTTTCTAAAATGTTTTTCCGAACTCTATACCTTTCCTTGCACCTTGCTTAGTATTCATGTTTGTGTTCTTTTGTTATTGTAGATATTTTGTTTATTTTAATTGAGCTAAAAATGCTCATTTTAGTGCAATGGATGCTATGAGAAGACCTCAGTATTCATGTCAAAGATAGAAAATACAACTTTCTTTTTCACCAGAGTCTTTATTGTTTTATTGTATTAAACAAATATTAAAAGTAAAGTCAAAATCTCTTTATTCTTGTTCTTAGAAAAAATTTTCTCTATTATTAGGAAATTCATTTTAGTACACTTAGTTGATTTCCAATTCATAGTACTACATTATCTACATACACAAACACACACGTTTACACATACACAAATTCATATATAGATACTCAGACACACACAGCACACAATTAGACACACATATACACACACTCACATATATTGTCATACACATTTTACATTAAATGAGTGGACACATGTGAAATACAAAAGCCATCTCTGCCCATTAGTGAACTCACAGCACTAACTTAGCATGTTAGAAAAAACAGGTGTCAACACTCACACTGGAGTAACTGAAGAAATGTTCAGGTTTAAAGAGAGTCATTGCCCAAGTGTAGGAAGAGACTAGGAAACTATGAGGAATGGCAGTGACAGGGACTGGGAGCTGAAAGCACAGGTTGGGCAGAGCAAAACCAGGACTGTCCTCAGGAAATAGCTATCATGAAGCTTGGTGACCAATCCTCTATCAGCACTTCTCTTTGTTGCTGCCAAGAACTGGTATTATTTTCAATTTTGGTCATTACTTATACTGTGAGCACATCTTTTGAACACAGAATTTGTTTTTGTGTTCAAATGTATGTACCAAGGAGTGATGTCATTGAGTATACTGTGTATAAGCTCTAGTAGACAGCATCAAAGACTTTTCAAAACTGTCTGTACCATGTTTTTACTCCTACAGCAATTCTAAGCCTTCCAGGTATTTAGCAGTGTCTTAGTTAGGATGTTATTGGTATGAAGAGATACCATGACCATGTCAACTCTTAGAAAGGAAAACATATGATTGGGGCTGGCTTCCAGTTTGAGGGGTTTAGTCCATTATTGTCAGGACAAGAAACATGGCGGCAAGTAGACAGACATGTTGTTGAAGAAGGAGCTGTAAAGTCTGCATCTTGACCCTCAGGCAGCAGAAAGAGACTGTATTACACATGGGGTGTGGCTTGAACATAAGAAACCTCAAAGCCTGCCCCAGCAGTGAAAAACTTCCTCCAACAAGACCACACCTACACTAACAAGGCCATAGCGTCTTATAGTGACACTCCCCATGGGCCAAGTACACAAACACATGAGTCTGTGGGGCCATACCTATTCAAACCACTACAAAGACTTTAACCAACACTACTGTTATTGAACATTTTAGTGCTTCAGTTAGTTGTTTATTAGCATTATATCAGAGTTCTGTTATGCATTTTTCTGATAATAAGTAAATATGAGAATCTTAATAAATGCATATTAACCATGAATTAAAATGAAATATTTGCTCCAAAGTTGTTCGGTTATTCCGTGTCTCCTTCTATTTGGTCAGAAAGCTTTTTCTTAATAAAAATTTGTGAATTATTTTTCTTTAAAAAATGGTTTCGGGCATTGGGGCTGGGGATGGAGTTGTAGCTCACTTGGTAGGATGCCTGCCTAGCCTGCACAAAGCCTGGATTTGATCTCTGGCATTTGTAAAGCAGGCAAGATGGACACCTACAACCTTAGCCTTGGGGGGAGTAAAGGCAGAAGGATCAGCAGTTTACATCAAGTTTTAGGTCATCCTGTCTAAAAAGGGAAGAAAAAGTTTTTCTGTGTACACTGAAATGATATTTTTTTCTCTATGTGTCTGTCTGTCTGTCTTTCTGTCTGTCTCTCTATTTTCCTTCCTTCCTTCCTTCCTTCCTTCCTTCCTTCCTTCCTTCCTTCCTTCCTTCCTTCCTTCCTTCCTTCCTTGCTTTCTTGCTTTCTTTCTCTCTTTCTCTTTGTGTATGTATCTGTTTATTTGTGTCTGTCTTGCTCTTTCTTTTTCTCTTTAAATATTTCTCTGATTCTAACTTTGTCTCTCTCTCCCCCTCCCCTCTCCTCCTCTGTAATCTCTTCAATACTCTGTTGATTGTCTTTTAAAAGGTAAATTACTATTGACCGCCTGGCTTGTTCTAAGTGGTTAGGACAGCTATCTGTTTTAAAATGTGACTGGATTTGGTGCACTAACTCTTAAGAATATTTTTCCATCTATGTTTATAAGTAAAATTATTCTGTAATTTTCCTTTTTTATAATGTCCTCTGCAACCAAGATTACGCTGACATCCTAAAGAAAAATATAAAATGTTCCTTCCTTCTATTTTCAGCTGTGTTGGTGTCATTTCTCATTAAATGTCAGAATGAAGTCATCCAGGCTCAGGATGTTTCTACAGGAAGGTTTTAATGAGTGGAATCAGTGTTTTTAGTAGTTAACAGGCTGTTCAGATTTTCTCCTTCATCTGTTTATTTTAATAAATTATATTTTGAGAGAAATATGAAAATTATCAAATATGTTTGTATGAAATATTAAAATAATTCCTCTTTTTTCTATTCAAATAATATGTATAGTCTTTGTATTTTAACATTATTTTTTACATACATGTGGGCACATAAGATGCTTATGTGTGTGTATGTGTGTGTGTATATATACAGAAAATATTTTGTGTTCTCAGTAGAAAATCAAATCTTTATCTTAAATTTAGTCCATAACAGGCCTAGCTTTTTTCAATTCTGTGAGGGTTAAGGAACATACAATGTTTGAAGTGAGCCAAGGTTGGTTCATGAATTTAATGTTAGAAACTGCACCTGTATGTCACAGGCACAAGATGGTGCAGTAAGGGCAAGTGTGAGAAGTGTGTCAACTTGATTAAATTAAGGTGAGCCAGGGAATTAGTGGGCCTTGCTTCTGGGAGTGTTTGTGATAACATAGCCAGTTACAACTCGATCATGATGGTTTTGGATTACTGAGTGGATTAATCTCTTGATGGACTTGTTATATGATGGTATTATTAGCAGGTGGTAAAAGACAGGAGGAAAAAGTGGGCCACAGCAGGCACACCCTGTATCTCTCCCTAGCTCCTTCCTGTGTAGCTCCTTCTTTCTCTTCCTGCTCAAGAAGCTTCCAGGACATATATGTCCATCAGTATATCAGTATGATATTTTTCTCAAACCTGGAAGAGCTATGTAACCATGGCTATATATATATATATATATATATATATATATATATATATATTCCAGTATATTAGATATTGGATATTATACACAGAATATTATATATATTATATAATATTTATATATATATCATATTTAATGTATAGATATTACATATTAGATATTTCTGTTTGTGTTTATACATACATATATAGGTATGTATAACAAACAAATATCACCACCTCTATTCAGTTATTTATATTAGGTATTTGATTACAAAGATAAAAAAGGTCATCAATACAAACAAGTTATCTGCATCTAGCTATAATAACCAATGAAGATACTACACTTAGCAACAGATTTTTATATAAACCCAATAGGCTTAGAGTAGAAGGAGGAATATGCCACTCAGTACATAAACAGCGTTACAGGAAAGTCCATTTTTATCTTCAAAATTTCATAGGGAAGGCTGACTTGCTGGGTTTAAGTTGAAGCCAAGTGTTATTTGCCAGTCAAAAAAATTCTAGAGCTCTTAACAATTCTATAAATTCTACTCTCCTTATGCTTATTTCATAGGTAAAACAGATATCCAGATAACAACACATCTGTTTACAGCAAAAATTGCTTGAATATTTTAAGTTCGATGTTGAGAATTACTGCATATCTTTTTGAAAGAATCATGCTCATTGGCTGTTCCCCTGGTGACCCAAGAATTCTGCTGAAGCTCTGCAGAGAGTAAGGCTGGTTTCCTAGCTGGCAATGCAGGCAGCATTGTATAATCCATGACTAAACAATCATTTTGACCTTAACATTCATCTGATATTTACAAATAATAGATTATGAGGGTGACTATCATCGATGCTGTGCTCTGGTGATTTAGATAATACCCCTTCTTCTCCACTGCTAAATTTTTTGATATCCTGGTTTCCAAAACCAGTTAACATGTCATCATGAAAAGGCAAAGAGATATTTGTATGTCCTTAAATTAAAAATGAGAATCTAGAGACTGGGAAGTTATCTTAGATTATCCATGTAGGTCTTTTACTATAAGGGTCTTTGTAAGAATGGAATCAGGGGGTCAGAGTAATGAATAGGAAATAGAAGGATAGAAGCAAGATGTTGTAGAGAATATGGGAATGGGTTATGGGTCACTGAATGCATATAGCCTCTAGAAGTGTAAACAACAGCAGCAACAACAAATGCTGCCCCTTTGCCTTTGAAAATAATTGCTTTTAGACCTCTGAAAATAAATGTAAGCAACTATGCTTGCAGCAATCTTTTACAGAAAAATGACAAAAAGAAGCCAACACAACTTTTTCAGCCAGTATATCAGGAGGCTCCCTGTGTTAGAGCTTCTTAGCATTTGTATGCAAAATGAGACCTTCTATGGCTATGAATCAACTCATTCCCTGGTGTAGTGTTGCATGAATATGAAGACAATTAAGTTCTCTGCAGACTCTATTACAGAAGAGAACGATAGAGTTTATGTAGCCTCAGGCTGGTCTGTGAAGTGGTATCTGCCATCAGTGATGCGAGACAAAGTCATTTGTTTCTGCTGTTCCAAACTGTTATGCAGAGAAAAATCACTTGGAAGCTCAGTAGCTACATGCCCTGTATTGGGAGTGGGGGTTGATTTATTTAGAAATCTATTACAGGTGGAATAGCAGCTGCAAATGGAGCCATTCTCTTGAAAAATTCCAAGTCTGCAGTCCTTCTGTGAGATGCTTTTGCACAAGACAAAGGTGGGAATAAGAGAATTGTAAATGACTACATCATTCATATCTTTGATGATGAGGTTACCGCTCTCCCACAGTCTAGTTCTAAAATGGTTTGCTCTCCTAGAAGGAAACTGATTATGATGGTTTGTATATGCTCAGCCTAGGGAGTGGCACTGTCAGAAGGTGTGGCCTTCTTGGAGTAGGTGTGTCACTGTGGATGTGGGCTTTAAGACCCTCCTCCTAGCTTCCTGGAAGTGGCTCTTTCACTAGCAGCCTTCAGATGAAGATGTAGAACTCTCAGCTTCTCCTGCACCATGTCTGCCTGGATGCTGCCATGCTCCTGCCTTGATGATAATGGACTGAATCTTTGAACCTATAAGCCAGCCCCAATTAAATGTTGTTCTTATAAGAGTTGCCTTGGTCATGGTATCTGTTCACAGCAGTAAAACCGTAACTAAGACACTGATGTTCAGTGTATGTGACTTGGCTCATCCTGTAATAATTGCCAGAAGTCCAGTGCAGAGCATCAGTCATGGGACAGGATATATTTTATATTCAGGGATCTGATGAACAGGGATTACATGAGTGAAAATCCTGGCTTGACTAAAATTACACGTATTGCCTGACCTTCATAAGCACCACTTTGATTAGTAGACTCGAAAAGACATTGTAAAGTAACCCCTAAAAGACCTGTGCATTCCTTTCCCTTGAGGCTACTGAATTTTCCCAAGTAGTGACTATGCCTTTGGGGACATACTGAGAAAATATCTACACGTATGTAATTATGTTCGAATCATAGGGACTATCTCAGGGAGACTATCTCAGGGAGACTTGATCCACAGGCCTCTGAACAGACTTGTGTGTGTGTCCTGGGTCAAACTCTGATTCTTCATTGACCTTCAGAACTGAGTTTTTTCATGTTACATAAATCAAAATTCAGTGGGATTCTTCTTTATTCATTTCCTAAGATTAATTAGCAGCTTCAAACTGTTGTGAGCTGGAGAAACAGCTGGTTACAACTTTATTTGTTATGTCTGCTAGCAATAAAACATATGCCCTGTCATAGAGGATATGCATTTTTAATGGCCTCTTCTTCCCCAGGATCCCAACATCTTTATTGACATCTAAAAACTCATCCTAACAGTAGCATGACCCACTATTACAGTGGGAATGAAGAAACAATAGTAACTGAATTGTCCAAGGATGCTGGTACCCCTCCCACTAACATATTTTTTATTGCCTCTGGGAGTAAACCGCTATCCGGACTGTAGCAAATGATAAAGTGAAAAGTCAGGGGTGTGTAGTTCAGAAATGATAAACTGCCCAATTTCTGGTTCTCCAAACCTTTGGCTTCCTTCTTCCATGTTAAGCCAGAGAATGTCAGACATCTCTAACTTTATTATACTTAGCTGAAATTTCATTCAGTCTACCAAAGCAACTGTTAAAGCTACTTTTATCTACAACATAACCCAGATGTTATGCCTCCTCAGCCCAACACACACATTCATGCAAGTTAATTGGACCCGATCTAATATTACTTTTCTTACATTCTTTGCCCCACTTAAGAATCATCCTACATGCATCCCACCACTTTAAATTATTTTAATTAGAAAAATTTTCCAAGTATCTTAGTGTATAAACTATTTTCTCCAAGGAAATACTTTTGTGTGTGTGTTCCTCATTTCCTCCAGAACATGCTAAGATCAAACTCTTGGTTAGGATCTTTAAGCAACAGTCATTGGTTGAGTTTTAAAGAAAATGGTCTCCTGTGTAAAGTTATCACAGGATCTTCAAACCAGAAACAAACTTGATTATTGATATAAAAGACTATTCCCACATCCAGGAGAGGCTTGCATCATGTCAGAGTTTCAAATTCCTTTTATTTTTCATATAAGGATCAGTTTACTTATTGGTGTGTTGCCATTTTTTTGCAGACAAATATCCACATTTTTACAAGAGAAATACAAGGAGACCACATTTCTGCAAGCAATATAATTAAATTCTGTTTGGTTTAGGGGAACATTTGCCTTATGGTTGCAAACCAACGTGCTTCCAGGGATCTCCAACAATTACTTGAGACTGGTGATGCTTGGACTCTTATATTTGCTTCAGTTGCACATTGGTCCAATCAATCACAATTTATAATTGAGTAAGTGTGATGAAAGTTCTGCTCAACAAGTATTAGAGTCTCTCAAGCATGTTGATGCTGGACCAAAGCCTCTAGAACCTATTGTGACTTCTGAGGGAACTGCTGCCATAATGAAGCATGCTTAATATGTTCACCAAAGCAGGTTCCAGACTTCCCTTTGTCCATGAAACAAATGCCAAGTATGCGCACAGAGAACAGCTAAAGTAAAGAATTACTCTCTTTTAGTCAACAATAGAAAAGGGATTATATTAGTGCCAAAGTCTACCTTATATGTGAATCATTAAAGATAACTGTTATTGAAACGGTTAAAATTTTTCAAAAACTCCTAACAGGTAGAGCAGAACCAAGAGTGCAGGTCAGCTTGGTGGTGAGCTTTGTGTTTCAGGAACTTGGCTGACCACAAGATAGATGGTTGGTTACGAATAGGCTCTTAGAGAATAGCCTATACAAAATGTTCCCCATGACTGTTCCTTGGACCCTGTCACAAACTGAACAATGGGCTGAGACTTTCCACAGGTACTCTCCAATAACCCTCCTTTACTCCCCCTGTGTTTTGGTTTCCCCCCACTGAGTTGTGGGTTTTGGCTTTAATTTCTCTCTGTCTCCAAAGCCCCGGGGTCAGACCCCACTGCCCCTGCATGGGTCATGGGTCTTGACCTCAACATGTTAATCAAAATATACCTCTTGCTGATTACATCAAGTTTGGTGTCTTGTGAGTTAAGGGTGGCCTTGAATTCCTGAGGCTTGGGTGAGGTCCTCCCTTTGTGGGGGCTTTACATTATCATTTCCAGATAAAAACAGTTTTAAATAATTGGAAGTGTACTATTATTGGTAAATATAATATGTATCTGTAAACAGAATAAAATATGGTTAATTATAACAGCTTTTTAAGACCATAGATTGTATTTTACTCACTGTTCTATTGCTGTGAAGTGTTGCAAGCCACTCTGCCTCACACTTGGGGGCCAAAATGTCGGGGACTGCTCTATCAATGTTGGAACCCGCACTGCCTACTGCCTGCTGCCTGCTGCCTGCTGCCTGCTGCCTGCTGCCTGCTGCCTGCTGCCTGCTGCCTGCTGCCTGCTGCCTGCTGCCTGCTGCCTGCTGCCTGCTGCCTGCTGCCTGCTGCCTGCTGCCTGCTGCCTGCTGCCTGCTGCCTGCTGCCTGCTGCCTGCTGCCTGCTGCCTGCTGCCTGCTGCCTGCTGCCTGCTGCCTGCTGCCTGCTGCCTGCTGCCTGCTGCCTGCTGCCTGCTGCCTGCTGATGCCTGGTACCTGATGATGCCTGCTGCCTACTGCCTCTTCTCCATCATGAACTATTCATCCCTCTGGAACCATCAGTCCCAATAAACCCTTTCTTCTGTAAGTTGGCTTGGCCATAGTTTTTTATCTCCGCAATAGAAAAATAACTAAGACAATGGTCAACATTAATTTCTTCATTTTTCTTTCTTATAACAGCAAAGGGGCTATGGTGTTAATGGTAACACCAGCAAGAACTATTATTCATCTCTGAGTGGTCATGATGCTGATTCTAATACAGGAAGGTATGTGCCACATGGTTCTTTTGGTTGAATAATAAAGGAATGTCTATTCACAGACTGAGCACGGAGAGATCAAAGAAAAGGCTCTTCTGACTCCAGTTTGGTAAACTAATGAATTTATTAGGGTTAAATAAGAGAGCATGGGTGCCTCGGAGGTGGCTGCATCATTAAAGAATGCTACCACTGAAAATGCTTTTCACTCAAGCAATTGTTTGCTGGGTGTGGAACCTCAGGGTGGACACCTGTGAGCCTTGGTGAACCCCAAGAGGCTCCCCTTCATTCTTCATAAGAGAATTGGAATAGACAAGATCCTGTTAGGGCCCCATGTCAGTGACTGATCACAGCTACTCAAGCTGGTCCAAGGTAATGTTCTTCTCCAACCCCGAGGAAACTACTACTCATGGTATGGCTGGATTTAGACTCCACATGCTAATACTTAACTGTGGTTGGTCATTATTAATTCTATCCTCAGCTCTCACTGTATATGACCAACAGGGAAGGCTGTGGGTAGTTTTCTTACATTACCTTAAAAACTGCTCTGAAGTAGAGGCTTAGACAATTGATTGACACTACACTGTCATAGGTTGCTTTGCTCTTAGTTATCTCAGGACAGACAAAAGACTTCTAGCACATAATTTAGAAGCTCATAATATGTTAGGTGTAAATAAAAATAATGGCCTAATATGTTGATTAGGCAAAGTGTCTGCTTGTAGAACAGTTGTAAGTCTATTTGGTTATATTCAGAGAGTGTCCTAATTAGGTTTGATTGATTGATACTTGATACAACTTACACTCAGATTGGCCTACGAATATTTCTGTTGGAGACTATCTTGGCTGTTAAATGATACAAGAGGCCTCACTCCACTGTGGGCAGCAATAGTCCCTAGGCAGGAAGTCCTGGGCCGTATAAGAAAGCTACCTAGCTGGACAGTAGTGGCGCATGCCTTTGATCCCAGCACTTGGGAGGCAGAGGCAGGCGGATTTCTGAGTTCGAGGCCAGCCTGGTCTACAGAGTGAGTTCCAGGACAGCTAAGGCTATACAGAGAAACTCTATCTCAAAAAACAAAAACAAAAACAAAAACAAAAACAAAAACAAAAACAAAAACAAAACAAAACAAAACAAAAAGAAAGCTACCCAAGGAGGCTAGAGAGATGACTTAGTGATTAAGAGCACTTCCTTCCTTTGCAAAGGACCCAGGTTCAGTTCTCAGCATCCACATGGCAAAGTCATCGTTCTCTGTAACTCCAGTTTCAGGGAATTTGATACCCTCTCCTGGTTTCCCTTTGGAGTGTAAGTGACTCAGATGAAACACTCATCTATATGAAATAAAACTAAATAAAATATGTAACAATAACAGCAACAACAACAATACGCTATCTAAGCTTGTGTTTGCCAACCAAACCAGCAAGCCGTGTTCCTCCCCGGTTCTCCCTCAAGTTCTTGATTTCCTGCCCTGACTTGCCTGATGATAGACTGTAAGCTGTAGGCTGAAATAAGCTGTTTCCTTCCTTAGGTTGTTTTTGGTCATGATGTTTGTCAAAGAGGAATGTACTTAGAACAGATGGGTTTCTCTATGCCATATAACATACCTATGTGGACAATCATATAGACCCTGACAGTCCTTTAGGGTCTCGTAAAATATACAGAGAGACTCATAGGAACTTCAGTCCCATTCATAATAGCTTTTCCTATGATTTCTTATAATGTGGCAACTCCACACTCTAAATCAGCTCTAAATCGCCGGTTCTAACTTATAGGCTGTGTCCCCTTTGGCAAATGTCCATGTCCAAAAATATATAACTAGCAAAATTACAGTTATGAAGTAGAAACAAAAATAGTTTTACGGTTGGGAGGTCACTATAACATAAAGAACTGTCTTAAAGGGTCGCAGCCTTAGGAAGGTTGAGAAGCACTGCTGTAAATGAACATCTTACAAGCAACCAGGATTTGTTTTACCAGTAAAATCAAGTGAAGAACCATTTTCTCATCAATACTACATCAGAATCAAGGTGATTATAAAAGAACCCACATGTATCAAAAGTGTTGGCAGACCAAGGAACAGGGCAAATATGCAATAGGATTATTTACACAACCTTTCTAATATCCTTCTGTCTTTTAAATATCAAAATCTATCAAAGATTGTTTAAAAAAATAAAAAAACTTTACCTCTTAGATAGTCCTGACAGCAATAGTGATCCTGTGCATTTACCCATTGTTTTAAAATTCATCTAGTGCCCTTATTTATGTTTATGTAAACAGTGGCACAAATGTGACAGTTGTCTTGCTGAAGTTAATGGACTGAACAACACAGATTTTGCATTCATATTAAGAAGGGCTAGGAAGGGAACATGTTTTGTAGTTCTGGCTCTTAAAAGATCAAAACTGTAGGGCATTGTCTCCCTCCTCCTCCTCCTCCTCCTCCTCCTCCTCCTCCTCCTCCTCCTCCTCCTCCTTCTTCCCCCCCCCCCCTCTCTCTCTCTCTCTCTCTCCCTCTCTCTCTCTCTCTTCCAAATATAACCTCTTGGGAAAACCACTCTGCTTGAAGAAGTTAACAATAGTAAAGCAAACAATGTTCTAGGAATAAATGTTAGATCTATATTTAGTGCAGTGTTATGCACAAGGTTAGACTAAGCAAGAAGGAATGTGCTTTGTGTGGTGAGAAATAAACTACTTATTTGGTACTCTTTTTCTTTGTCCACACCCTAGACCTGAGCCTCCTGCATCATTTTTGGTTTCTAGGGTTCCATTATTTGGAGCATCGAGAAGAGGTGAATGAATGATGAAGTCAAAGGCTATAAGAAGCTTTTCCTCTTTGGGCTTAAAATTAGTGTTTTATATAAAGCACCTGAGGACTACTGGAACTCACACCTGATTTATGACAACATGTGCATAAAGAACTTCCCCAGCTGCATGGCTTCTGTGTTCTAACAGATGGAGTTTCTGTAATTAAGGTGGGAATCAGAAATATTGGTGTACAAATGAAAAGATAAGTGGGAGTCAATGAGTGTGAGGTGGGGGCTGTTTTCCCTCTTGTCATCCTCTGGACTTCTCCTTGTCTTGTTTTCCTTTAAAATTCAAGGGGATGGGCAGCGAGCCAAGTGTTAGTTTAATTTCAAATTGAAAATCTTTTTTTCTGAAAAATTATTATTATTATTATTATTATTATTATTATTATTATTTCTATGACCAAGTGCATGACAGAAGCCATATAAGGGAAGAAGGATTTACTCTGGTTCACAGTCAAAGGTGACACAGTCTATTATGGTGTGGAAAGCACAGTGAAATTGGAGCATGTTGTCGGAACTGTTGATGTCTTGGTGGAGCAGGCAAGTGAAAGACCCGAAGGAGGGCTTGCTAATACAATTCAAGTTTCACTCCCATAATGACACATTCCCTCCAGCCCTAGCCACCGCCCAAAGGTTCCACAACCTCACCAAATAGTGCAATCATCTGGGAGCCCAGTGTTTAACCACGAAGGCTATTGGCATATAGATTTGTCCATTTGTATAAAATTTAAGGTAGAAGCAATTTTCTGATTAGTTTGTTGTGATCAGAGATACCCAGTCTTAATATCTCTTCATCCTTTGTTCAGATTCATCAAAAGCTTCCTGCACTTTCTAAGGAAAATGCACTGACTAGTAGGCTCTTGGTATTGTTTACGACAAGCATCTAAAAAGACAAGTGTAAACTATACATAAAAAGCCAAACTATTTATCAACAAGTATGGGTATAATACTGATTTTGTTTTGAAGTTTACATGTTAACCAGTTAGTCTTCATGATATTGTGTTACATGCTAGAAATTAAGGATCTCTGAGAAAAGAGAAATGAATATAGATGGTGAAAATTTTGCTCTTTAATTTCTCCACTTGTAATTTCTCCTATTCTTCACATTCATTTTCAAATTCCACTTGTTTTTTTTTTTAAAGAAGGAGTGTGAAGACTAGGAGAAACTGCAAGTGTAAAAAGTAAAGAACAAAGTTTTCAGTTTGAAGATCATGAGCCCTTTGGTGCTTGATCCTCAGCTTGACTAGATCTAGAATCTTGTAGGGGACACACTTTGGGTACATATAAGAGTGTATTTCCAGAGAGGAAGTTCCATCCTGAATGTGGCTGTCATCATCCCATGGGTTGGGATCTTAGGCTGCATCCAAATAGGCAAAGGAAAAATTGTGGGGAGCCGACAGAAGGCGGCTATCATCCTTGCAGCCATCTTGAGCCATATACCCTGACAAGAGACTTGATTACAATAGCCTACAACAGCAGAGCACACTCTGATAACATCTTGCTTTAGATACCCAGAATTTTCCCATGGGTGTGTGAGACTTAAAGGTGTGTGACTTAAGGGCATGACTTAGAGATCAGATTTAGAGACAAGACCTAAGGGCATGACTTAAAGGTATGACTCAAAGGCGTGGCTTAGAAGTGAGACATATAAAAGGCAAGAAGCAGACAGAAGAAATTATTATTAAGTATTAGGCACTTGGAGTAGGCACTTGAGACTGAGACAGGCAACTAGGGATTAGACACTTGTACTCGAGACAGACACTTGGAAGAGAATTTGGAACTGGGAAGGAGACTAGCAACTGGAACTAGGATTAGAACATGGGACTTAGTACTAGGAACTAGGGACTTGAAGAGAAGAGACTGAAGAATAAACGGGATTGAATCACACTCTGTCTGGTCTCCATTCCTCAAGACCGTCCTCAGTCCTCACTCTCTCTCATGCTGAACACTGACCCGTGGACTGGAGCAGCTTGGGGCAGTGCAGGCTCTAACAGTTTAGCCCCCAAGGCTCTTGGCAGTGCAGGTTCCAACATTGATAGAGCAGTCCACAACAGAAAACAACAACAACAACAACAACAACAACAACAACAACCACAATACAATGCTGATTTTTTTCTTTGCTTCCTAGTCTTTCCAGACAGGAGCAAGCATCCTCAAGCTCCTTGGACCATAGTGGATATCTTTGTGTGTCTCTATGCTTTCTCTATGATGATGGGCTGTACACTCAAACCATGAACCAAAGTAGACGATTTCTTTTTCAGATTATTAAGTATTTGGTCATGGCAATAAGAATAAAGAAAAAGAAAGAGTAATTAATACAAGTCCAGATAAAAAGAATAGAACGTTTCTTTCAGAACTCTTGTACCTTGGTTAAATTCAGAAAATTTCACATCAGTATTATAATACTACGTATTATACAAACTACATTAAAAATTTCTGCCCTCTGTTATTTTGTTTATTCAAGATCCAGTTTAAGATCTCTGTTAGTAACCTTTCCATTATGCTGAAATATAAATGAAAAATAAGTTTTGTATTTTGACCCATAGTTTCCAATGTGTCAGTCTATGATAAACTGTGATCAGGTAGCCTGTCATGCAGAAGCACAAGGTAGAACAAAACCAGTCATTTCATGCAGAAGAACAAAAAGAGGACGACAGCAGGTCATTCCATGGCTAACATTGCAGGGTCCTTTACAAAGCCATAGTTTAATAACTGGATACTTTCTGCTAAACCCCTTTTCATAAATATCCAAACCCCAAACACCACCATAGTACTATGAGCTGCTTATCAAGAACATGGGCCTTAGAGGGACATTTATTTGAATATTGACATTCTATCAGTAGCTTCCAAAGTCTCATGTGCATATTAAAATGCAAAGTGACTCTCCTCTGTTTCCAAGAGTCTCTGGAATCATCATTCAACATTTAAGTCCAAAGTCTCTGCTTATACCATAGGTAAAGTGTAAACTTGCATTGTAAGGCCAGATAAGAAATCAGAAGCACAAGTTATCCAAGATACAATGGCTTAGGGAAAACATTTCCTATTGAAAAGGGAGGAGCTGGACCAAAGAAGACTGAAATCAAGAGATGGGAATGTTAAATTCTAGAGCTCTGTGCCTAGCCTTCAGAAAATGCTGTGGCAAGATGCTGATGCAAAAGGGCTTGTCAACCCTGTCCCTAGACCTACCTTGTGATCAGGGGCTTCTTGCATGGACACTGTCCCTGCCACACTTCTGTCACACTGGCTTTGCTATGAAATCTTGGTGGAAACGTATAACCTGGTACTTTTCTTTTTTGCAATTTTTCATTTGTTTTGCTATTGTGATTTGAGTTTCTTGTTTTCATAACCTCAAAAGGAGTCTTAGAATAATTTTTCATTTTAATTTTTTCAAATTAAAATTAGCATGTTTATTGTATAAAATTATGATTTTCATTGTGATATATTCATAAATACATAGCATAGGCTTTGTTCATATTTAGCTCCAGTTACCATCCCTGGCCTCCCCTCCAGCCTTTTTCTGTTTTCCTTTTCCCTTCTATGTCTGGCTTAAGATGATGATCTCTAGTTTGATCCACTTTTCTGCAAATAGCATAACTACTTCTTTGGGGCCAAGCATGCTGGTGTACATCTTTAATCCTAACACTCAGGCAGGTGGACCTCTTGAATTTCAGGCCAGAGTGGTCTACATAAAGAATTCCAGGCCACCCAGGGCTACATAGTAAGATCTTGTTTCACAAATTAAAACAGAAAATCCATTGTGTATATTTTCAACAATTTCCTCATTGTTTCTTTGTCTGTTGATAGGTGAGAAGGCTAATCCCATTACCTGGCTATTACGAATGGTGTCCTAATAAAAATCAATATATCATCTCTCTTTCATGCAGATTTAAATTCTTTAAGGTGGTTACCCAGGAGTACTATAGTTGGATCAAGTGTTAGTTCAGCTTTTAGTTTTTTTGGAGAAATTCTATGCATATTTTCATAGTGATATCATGATTTTTATAATCTGATCATCACTCCATAAGAATATTTTTGTCCTTGCACACTGGCTAGACACTCTGACTGGGGTGAATAATTTCAATGCCTTGCTGGTCCTTGCATGTCCTTGTTGACTAAGTGTAATGAGCATTTTTTCATGTATATATTGTCCATCAACAACATCTTTAAAAAGGTGTCTGTTGACCTTCATCTGTGTTCTTAATTATTAGATAATTTAGGGTTTTCTTTGATTTTTGCTGTTGCCTTTTGGAGTTTCATTTTAAGCCTCTACAGATTCTCAGTATATTTCATGTCAGAAACACACTGGGTAGAGACATACTCCAGGTTTTTAAGAGAAAGTTTTATTTATATTTTTAATTGTGTGTATGTATGAATGGGTGCACAATTATTTATATCCTCTTCATTTAATTGTGCTAAGTCATAAGTATCCAGGAATTTCCCTACTTATTAGGAGTTTTTTAAAAACCTGTTTTGAATATAAGCTTTGAAGGCATTCCCTACCAATATTATGGGTTTTATTAATTATCTGTTATAATGTCACCCTGTTTTTCAGTTTTATTAATTTGGATCTTCTATATTTTTCCATCAGTTAGTTTGGTAAGGGTTCATGCTAGCTAGTTTTTCTGTCAATTTAACACAGGCTAGGGTCATTTGGAAAGAAAGAACTTCAATTGAGAAAGTGGCCCTACCAGATTGGCTTGTGAGCAGGCCTGTGGGGCATTTCTTGACTAGTTATTGGTGTGGGTGGGCCTAACCTGTAGGGGAGAGAGCCATCCCTGGATGGGTAGTCCTGGCTGTAGAAGAAAGCAGGATGAGTAAGCCATGAGAAACAAACCAGTCAGCAACACTCCTCCATTGCCTGGGCATCATCTTCTGCCTTCAAGTTCCTGCCCTGACTTTCCTCAGTGATGGAGTATGACCTGAGAGTTAGAAGCAGAAATAAATCCTTCCTCCTCAAATTGCCTTTGGCCATAGTATTTTATCACAGAAAAACTACCTAAGACCGGGTGTGGTTAATTCTGTTTATCTTTTCAGAGAATCAACTCTTTGTTTCATCTATTCTTCGGGTTGTTCTGTTAGTTGGCATTTAATTAGTTACCACACTGATTTTGATTACTTGTTTGTACCTACTAATTTCCAGTTTGGTTTCTTTTTCAATTTTAAGTTTGTTGGCTACATCATTAGGTCATTTATTTGTGACACTGGATTTTTTTAAATTCCAAAACTCATAGATGTAAACTTTCTTTTAGAACTGATTAAAACCGTATCTTAAGGATCCTTGCAAGTTTTGTTTTTTTTTTAAAAATAATTTAATTCTAAGTATTAAAATTTGCTCTTGACTTACTCAGTGACATACTGATCACTCAAGAATGGACATTTTAATCTCTTTATTTGTGTTGTATCTCTTGCTATTCCCCCCCCCCTTTTTTTTGGTCTGATTCTATTATGACCTGATAAAATACAAGAAATTACTTGAATTTTTTCTATTTGTTAAGACTTTATAGTTTCCAATATGATCAGTTTAAGAAAATATTTAACCAGCTATTGCAAACAATGTGCATTCAGCAGCTATCAGATGGAAGTGTCTGTAGCTGTCTGTTGAGTCCATAGTGCAACTTAATTTTCAACTTTCCTTTTTGTGTATTTAGTTTGAATCTATGAGTGTGTGTGGTAAGTCGCTCATTATTACTGAATATGTTCCTATCTGTCCTTTCGGTACAATAATATTTTATTTATGTAATGAGTATAGTAATAATCAGTGCATTTATAAATATTTTATACATGTGCATATACATATGTGTGCAATCTTATCTTCATAATGGAATTTCACCTTTATTAATATTCAGTAACTTTACCTGTTTCTGATGTTGGCTTGAAGTCTACGTTGGCATATCATGCATTGATTTCTACTTATTTTAGGCTTCTACTTGCTTCAGATGCCATTTTATACTCTTCCAATTTCAGTCTGTGTATGTATGTGTGTCTTTGCTAGTGAGGCATATTTTTTGTAGACTGAAAATGATGGGCTCTTGTTTTAATCCAAGTTAAATCAGTCATTCTTTATTACTAATTATAGATAAGCTCATATAAAATTAGGGGCATTATTGTGAACTATTTCTTGATTCATGGTATTTGTTGTTTGTTTCTCTGTTTGGCTTGAATAATTATTCCTTGTTTTTCTTCCTCTCGTATTTATAGTAGGTTTCTTCGACTGTTTACTGAGTTGTATTTGCTTGACTGGATATTAGTTCTCATTTGTTCTTCTTAAGAAATGTTTTCCTGAGCTTTGTGGTTGAGACTGTCCATTTTCCTTTGTGTATAGGGTTATTTTAAGTATCTTTTGCAATACTTTACTAATGGTAATGCATTTAGTTTGTGCTTATGTTGGGAGGGTTTACTTATCCATTGATTTCTAAAGATCACTTTTGTATGTATACTAGTTTTAATTGACAGTAATCTACACTTAGCAATATATATATATATATATATATATATATATATATATATATATATATATATATGCTTTTCTGGCTTTGATGAATGGTCTCATGCTATTCTGATAACTTTTCCTCTGAAAGTGAGTTGGAATTTTTCTCCAGACTCCTTGATATAGTTCCTTCACTCTGTGGTCTTAACATACTATGGGTAAATTATTTTCTATTCATATGTATTATATTCTACTCATATGTAAATATACTTGTGTTTACATGTATATCTTTCACTAATTTTGGCATTCTCTTCTACACTTCAATTGAATCTATCTTCTATAGGTCTAGCCATACACAGCCTTTTCTTATACTCATGGTTTTTATTTATTTATTTTATTTATTTATTTATTTATTTTATTTATTTATTTATTTATTTTTGGTTTTTCGAGACAGGGTTTCTCTGTGTTCCAGGCTGTCCTGGAACTCACTCTGTAGACCAGGCTTGCCTCGAACTCAGAAATCCGCCTGCCTCTGCCTCCCAAGTGCTGGGATTAAAGGCGTGCGCCACCACCGCCCGGCTCATGGTTTTTAAATTTGGTCTCTTGATCATGTTTTAGTTTTTCAAATTTGTGATTATACTTTCCTATTTGGACTGTATGAATTTGGACTGATTATACTTTCCTATTTGGTGTCTGAATGTAGTGGTGCTTCAACTTTTTTTTTAACCATTGTTATTATTTCTTCTGCTTGATCTAGTCTACTGGTGATGTGCTCCACCATTTTATCTTATTTCCAACTCTTTTTTTTTATAAAGTCAAAACCTCAATTTCTTGGCTGAATATTGTTGACTTTCAATCCCTGTCTTGAATTGACTTTATTTTTCACTTAACTGTTTGTTTGACTCTTAGGTTATCAATCATTTTTAAAACCAGACTATTGAATTGTCTGGTATTTCAACCATTTCAGTCTTTTTTGGTTTCATAATTGAGATGATTACAATCTTTTATACGGGTTTGTTTTGCCTGAGTATTTTTCTTTAAATTCTGTTGTTACTTGTAAAGTGGTAAGGTATTTATTTCAGTTTTATTTGGGTAGTCTTGTTAGTGAACAGCCTTCTCTTGAAGTCTCAATGCTTAGTAGCTCTTAGAGATGAGAAAACAAATCACACATTTTCAAATATCATCACTCAAGCTGTAGCTACTGGATGGTGCCTCAGGGTTTGTTTAACTATTTTCTTGAATGCTGAAATCCAGTGTGTGGATCGTAAACAGGTATGCTACTTCAGTGGTGTTGTTCTCAGTGTATCATATAGAAAATACATACTTTGTGATGTTCACTTTGTCTTCTTATGTGTCTTATCATTGATGGCATTCACTTTTATGACTTAAAACAATGACTGTAAGATTTTTTCCCATGGTAAATTTAACCATTATCTTTTAAAATTAATTTATTTGTTATTATGTTTGTATTATTTAAAACATTTTTTAAATTTAAATATATTTTGGTCATATTCTTCCCCTTCCCCAAGTCCTTTTTGGTTCACCCCTCTTTCTATCTACCCAACTTTAACTTCTTTCTGAAAAAGAAAAAAAACTAAATATGATAACAAAATTCCACAAACCTAGAAACCAAAATGCATCAATACCCCAAATGGAAAAAAAGGCACATAAAAAGTCCTGTAGAGTCCATTATTTGTTGGTCAAGTACTCTGAGAGCTGCTCTGGAGTATTGATAACTCCAGTATCATTCCACTGGAGAAAAAATATCTTCCCAGCATGTATAAATGACACATTCATTTGGTAACTTTTACCTTAGTGTCTAGTTAGTCATTCATTCATTCATTCACTTAAAAATAAAACAAAATAAAATATAGTAAGATAAAGCTGTCACATTAAAGTTGGACAAGATAAACCAACATAAGGTAAAGAGCCCAAGCAAAGGCACAAGAGTAAGAGACTCACTTGTTCTCAAACTGAGGAATTTCATAAAAACACTAAGTTGGAAGCCATAGTATAAATGCTGAGGATGTGGTGCTGAGGATGTGGTGCTGAGGATGTGGTGCTGAGGATGTGGTGCAGACCTATGTTGGCCCTGTGCATGCTGTTTCAGTCTCTATGAGTTCACATGAGCTTTAATCATGTTGATTCAGTGGGCTTTGTCCTCCTGGTCCTCCATTCCCCTATGGTTCTCACATTCTTTTTTTGCCTCTTCATCCATGGGGTTCCCTGAGCTCTGAAGGGAGAGATTTGATGAAGTTATCCCATTTAGGGCTCAGTCTCCCAAGATCTCTCACTCTGCACAATGTCTGGCTATGTGTCTCTGTATTTGTTCTCATTTGCTGCAGAAGAAAGCTACTCTGATGATGATAACCATTTTCTTTATGTCACTGATCAGTGGTCTGTGGAGGAACTCCAAAAGTAAGAAAGCATTCCAAAATCCAGGAAGGAAAAACCTAAGAATCCAAACAGAAGCCAGTGATCACATTAATATTGCTATCACCTTAGGTCAGAGAAGGTTTTCCTTTGAAGTGATCAGCAATGACTTCAGACATTCAGAACTGTGCAAAATACTGAGGATAAGTGACTTTGAGTGCCCAGTTATAAATTGGATGTCTATATTACCTCCTCAAAGGCACAGAAAGACACCATAAAAATTATAAGAGCCAGATGAAATTTGTGTGAGACTATAGTGCTGAACACTGACTCCCAGGCATGGCATTGCAATTACTCTCTTGAATTAATAGTAGCTATGATTGGGCCTGTCAACCCCTGCCATGGAGGAAGGAGGGGTTCCTGGAGCTATACCTCTCTAAGCATTCATATACAGTTAATACGTGATTGGAGAGAGACATTTTATTTAGTGGCATAACCATTGGTAAGATGTTTGTGCTCATGTACAGAACATAATGAAACTCATTTGGTCTTTCTCCCTTCCTCTCTCTCTTGAACACACACACACACACACACACACACACACACACACGAAGATAGAAAGGGGCTTGTTTAGAAGAGGAAGATGTAACAGGAGAAGCCAATGAGGATGAATGTGATTGAAATATATTATGTGCATGTAGGAAATGTTATAATGTAACCCGTTAATATGTACAATTCATATATATTAGTTATGTAATAATTTTAATTTTAAATACTTGAAAAAAGTGATCAGTAGTAAGATGTTTTTCAATAATATCCTCATTAAATCTTAGTTAAATTGCTTTGGCATTCATTGAAAATTCACAGAAAAGCCTATTTCTTTGCTAGAAAAATTCCCAATGGGAGTAGAATTCTTTGGAATTTTTTATGTAAGTAATTTTTCTATTTTAAAATAAATGTTTAAATCAATCAAGCAAAAAATATTTATTCACTTCTAATCCCAAACTTTTATTTCTGTCTCATGATCTACTGCTGGCTAGGACCTTAAGTACAATGTTGAACAAAACTCAGAAGAACAAACATTCTTGACTTGTTTTGGATCAAGAGGAAAAGGATACTGTCTGGTAGCTGTTGGATTTTTATAAATGTTTTTTATTAGTGCTAATTCCTTCTCATTTATGTTTTGTCAAATAGTTCTTGCCTCTTCTTTCATTTATAGTACGAAGGATGGATCCATCCTTAGTGCTTGACCATTGTAAGCCATCCCTAGACCTCTAATTATGTGTCAATTATAAGGTAGCATTTGTTTGAGTATTGATTATTTATCTTTTAATTTATTGTATAAAAATACTTTTCACTGGAAAGTTTTCTCCTGTATATCATGAGATATCACACAGTTCATGAAATAAAATGAAAGAAGAAAACAGATACTTGTTTTAAAAATTCATTTGACAGAATCTTTTAAAGCTACACTTTGTAGAAGTCATTAGCAAAGGCATCTTTTCAAAAATATTTTAAACAAGCAATGAAATTGGATAAACTAAAGTTTGTCTTTTTTCTTTCTTTTTTAAAGGAGTTTATTTATTTAATTTATTGAAAATGTATTTTTTCTCACATAATCCTACCTTCCATGAGCATGGAAGAATCTTCTGATATCTTCTTCAATGTTTTAGTGTCTTTATAATACAAGTCTTTCCCTTGCTCCTTAGTGTTATCCCAAGATATTTTATATTATTTGATGTTATTGTGAAAGGGTTGTATCCCTGATTTCTTTCTCAGTATGGTTGTCATTGGAGGTTAATGATAGAAACCTTTTGATCATTTCCTTTCATATTTAAAAAGTAATAAAATAAAAGCTCTTCTTTATGCAGAACATAGAAATAAATCATAAAAACTAGTAACTTGATGAGCAAATCCTTGGATTGAATCTCTAGAAAGTTTGATACCGAAAATGGCTAATAAGCAAATGACCATGCTTGCTCATTAACTCACCATCTCCCAGGCAGTAAGACTTTTTTGTTTCTTATTCCCAGCCAATTCCTGGGAATTACTGTTCTCTTTGTATGAATCACTTTCCCCATGAATTCTTTGTTTGTTTGTTTGTTTGTTTTTCGAGACAGGGTTTCTCTGTGTAGCTCTGGCTGTCCTGGAACTCACTCTGTAGACCAGGCTGGCCTCGAACTCAGAAATCCGCCTGCCTCTGCCTCCCAAGTGCTGGGATTAAAGGCGTGTGCCACCACCGCCTGGCTCCCCATGAATTCTTTACAATTTTCTTCCTTGCTGTCTTCTGGTTTCTATTGAAGGATAACACATGTCAAAGCTTCAAGAAGATGTGCATTCTACAACAGTCTTTTTTTTAAAAAAAAGACCAACACTGTCAATATTAAAAATAAAATGTAGAAACATCAGAAATCTGCATTGCTGAGAGCAATGAAAAATGGCACAACTACTTTTGAAAACTATCCAGATCTGATGATGCATTCAAAATAAAAGTCCATTTGTCTAATGGCTCAGACATCCATCTTTAAATATTTATCCAAGAGAAATTAAGATGTATAAACACAATGAATTTACACATAGTAATAATAAAAGCTTTATTTTTTTCATAGTGAGAAACTGAATATAATTCAAATGAATACCAAGAGAAAATGGATTGTTATATGTTCATACATTAGAACACCAATTAATCATCAGTGAAGAAAGAGAATAGACAAGTAATTTTCCATTTAATATCTCTGTATTTCACTGTATCTAAGTTTTATATTAGTTTAAAAAGAATCTGTGCCTAGGTTACATGTGAATTTCTTCTATCACATCGTCCCCAACTCACAAGGCTTTAACCACCATCAGCTTTTCCTTCTGGAAATCAGCAAACACAGCTCCTGCTATTCTCTTGGTTTGAGACCCTCTTTCTGAGGCTTTTTGATACCTACAGTGTCCTGCTCTTTTGTCATCAGGTAAAAAATTTTAGCCAATCTCTGTGAACTCCATTCCCTGACTTACTGACTGGGTAATTTGTCTCTGTTGCTGTGATAAAAAATATTCCGACAAAAAGCAATTTAGAGGAGGGTGGGGTTATTTGCTTTACAATTCTGGATTACAGACCATGATTTGGGGGGGAACTCAAGGCATTGCTCCCACAGTCAAGAGCAAAAAGAAACAGAAGTTTCTGTTGTCTGTTTGCTTGATAGCTACCTTTCTTCACTCTTAATGTGGTTCAGTGCACAGCTTCAGGAATATTGCCACCTACTATGACAATCCTCCAAAGGCATGCCCACAAACCAACATGATCTTGACAATTCTCAACTGTAACTCTTTGGAGTTCAGGTGATTCTAGGTTGGGTCAAGTTGACAATTACTTCTAACCAGCACATCCCTAGATGATGTGTCACTGTTAATGCCAGAAACACAACTCTAATACCAAAGGGTATAGGAGATAGTTTATTTTGAAGCCAAATGTTTGTAACAGCTATGGGGAAAATGGGATCTTTGCAAGCAATGGAGGCTTGCTTTCTTACTTCAAGTGTGTTGATTCCTCTTTTTATTGTCATGAAAGAAATAACATTGTGAACAAGGCAACTTAAAGATGAAAGTGTTTATTGGGGACTTACAGTCTCAGAGAATGAGTCTATTTTCATTATGGCAGGCAACATGGCAGCTGGTAGGCAGGCATGACATTTGAGTAGTATCTGAGAGCTCATACCTTAAAACAACCATGGGGCAAGAGAGCTAACTGAGAATGCAATGTGCTTCTTAAACCTTGAAGCCCATCCCCAGTGACAAACCTTCAACAAGGCAATATCCCTAGTCCTGCCCAAACACCAATTGAGAACCAAGTATTTAGACATCTGAACATATGGGGACCATTCTTATTTAAACCACCATATCAGGTGAACATAACCTGAGTGCTGAGATCCTAGAAAAATCATGTAATACCAAACCCTAGATCAGTGGTTTCTAGAGTTCTTTGTCTTGTGTACTCTCAGAATGAAATTAATGGGCAAAATGAGAGTGAGTTTAGAAAGGAGTTTTATTATAGTTTTATTATATGTAGGAGCCAGATAAATAATAGACAGACAGATAGATGATAGATAGATAGATAGATAGATACATAGATACATAGATAGATACATAGATAGATAGATACATAGATAGATAGATACATAGATAGATGATAGACAGATGATAAATAGATGAGAGACAGAAGATAGATGATAGACAAACAGACAGACAGACAGATGATAGATAGGCTGACCGGACTGCCTGTACGGTAGAATTGGGTTCCAGAAAATGGAGTGACATCCCTCTATAAATCTAGTGGCTTCTTATAGGACTTCCAACAGAAACTGGGTTGAGGCACAGGGAGATGAACTCATCAGTTTAGTTGGCACATTCAGGATATGTCCAGTTGTCTCAAAGTTTTGGTCATGTGATATATCTCAGATGAGGATCTAGACCTCCCTAACTCATTTCCCATGAGTTATTGGGATGAATATGTTGTAGAAAGAGAAACGTACAGTGAAGATGTGATTCAGTTGAGTCATGTTCTCCTAACCATGTGTTGAAAACATGATTCATGTTGATAGCACAAAGTGAACCAGATACCCCAGAAAGAGTGCGTGTGAAAGTGATCAGTGATGAGACAGGGGCATGGACAGGGTAGTTTTTCACCCTAGAATGTCCTCAAGCAGCATATTCATATACTGCATACATACAGAAACTGAGAAGGCAGACTCTGTTCCAAATGCTTTTATTTGAGTCTTAGAAGATGTTTATGACTTGAGAGAGGTAAGGAATTCCAGGAAAAAGTGATAATGTGTAAAGTCTGCAGGAGTTCAGACTTTATTACATTTTCTATAGAGAACCACTCATGTTTTCAGAAGGTTGGAAAGGCTGTGCTTCAAAAAAGGTCTGTTTCGAAAAAGCTACTTCTCCAGAAGTATGTTGGATAAACAGATTGTGGTCAGGATGAGGATAAGTAAAAAATCATCTCTAGAGTCCACTGCAGCTCACTAGGAAAACACACACACACACACACACACACACACACACACAGGACATTTGGTTAAGAGTGGATCTGAGAGATGGAATACTGCATTGCCAAAGGACATGGCCTCTCAAACAGTCAGAATGTACTTCCTACCACTGGCTGTGTTTAACTTTGCTAGTAATGTTTAAGCTTCCAGAATAGCAGGGAGTTGAGAATACGTCATGGTTTTCTTAAGCATTAGATGCGATGATACTAAACTGTACAGCTCTGGACTATTGGGTAAAGAAATCCTGGGATTTGATGTTACTACACTTATTCTTCACTGACTGTGGATGTAAGGCCCAAGTCACTTAAGACTCCAGAAATTTCAGCACCAGAGGCAGCTTGAGGCCCATCCCGGCAAGAAGATGTTGCCCTGGCCACTGGTTTGCTCTTTTAATAAAGAAGGTCTGAACACAGAACACAGAATCCTCTGAAGTCTGTTGCAAGTTTCTTTCTCAGAAATTACTGCAGTGAGTAAATAGCTCCCATTTCTACAGCAGCCCCAACCACAACAACTTCCTAACTCATTATGCCCTGCACCACCACTCAGAAATGATGTTCTCCAGAGTGCTTAATACCCAGAGTTTATCACACACATTGTTCTCAGCCAATTGAGGTTTATATTTCAACAGCCTCTGTGACCGGGAGAGACAAGCCACAATGATTGCAAGTGATTTCCTATTTTTCTGGCAGATGTTATGAAACAATATTAGCAAGGGAAAATGACATTAGCAACAAAAGGAAAAATAAAGTGGTAAAAGTTCTTGCAGGAAAAACAAGGTGAAGGTAATTGGTCCTCCACTCTAGTTGTTGACTCACTGGGCTTAAGGTGCTGGAGTACACAGCTGAGTGTACTCACTGACAACCGCCCTCCATGAGAGAAAGGCTGAAAATCTGTTTTAGAATGAATCACAGAACTCAGCGCTCTACAGAATCATTCAGAGAGATTAATTGACTGAAAAGCCTTCCTTGTAACAGCTCATTTGTAACGAGGGCAGTTGTACTCCATGAAGATGGTTTTGTTCCAGGCTCCTTTGTTGAAGAAGATGATTTCATGACAAACATGTAGAGCTGTGCCCTCCACCCCACAATACCTTGCTCCTTCCAGAAGGGCTCATCAATCTTGGATTGACTTCCTTCTCCTTGACTTCCTGTGTCATCTAGGTAAATGGAACGTGTGTGTGTGTGTGTGTGTGTGTGTGTGTGTGTGTGTTTGTGTGTGTAGGAGGTTGTTCTGGGAGGAGAACCAAAACATAAAACTTTGAATTAGATTGTTGAGCATACTCCACTGAAAAGATTTTTCTACAACACAAGCAATGGGAAATAATTACTCTTACACAAACATTTATGAAATATAACTAGAATGTATGTAAGTGTGTGTGTGTGTGTGTGTGTATGCATGTACGCAGGTGTGGGTGCATGTGAACATATATGCATGTACATGAGGAGGTCAGAAGTTGAACATTGAGTATCTTCCTTAAAAGCTTTCCAACTTACTTTTTGAGCTATGGACTCTCACTGTACCTGGAGTTCACTGATTTGACAAGACGAGCTGGCAAGCAAGCTCCAGGCTTCCCTGTGTTTGTGCCTCCTCAACATTGGAATGCAGATAAGTGCCACAATGCCTGGCTTTTTATAAGGATATTGGGGGAGGGGGCAATCTAAGCACAGGTCTTCACACTGTACAGCTAACACTTTACCCGTTGAGCCGATTCTCAAGACAACCCCCCCCAACCAGATTTTTTTAAAAGCTTTATAGGCCTTCTTATCTTTGAGGGAGGAAGAGGACAGTGTGCTGTTTTGTTCTTTACACTCATGACTACTTCTCAAGGCTTATCCTCTGTTTTGGCACCTCACCACTAACTCTACTTGCCCATTGTAGATGAATTTTAATCCAGCAACATGGCTGCTCTGACAAGGGCTCACATATCTGGCTGGAGTGCAGACACCTTTGACCCCAAATACTAACATCTAATTGAAGGACAGACAAAGTGACAAATCAAAGAAAGATTTGATAGAATGAGCCTGAGATAGAATACACCCAACTCTCATGATAACAGGAAAGAGAGGCTGCTTAAAGAACAGTGAAGGAGAGAGACTTCTGTTCAGTTCAGTTGAGTCAGTTCAGTTTGGAACAATTCAGTTCAGTTCAGTTGTGCTCAGCTCAATCTGGTGAAGTTCAGTTGAGTGCTGTTGTTGTCAGTTCAGAGAAGAGCAATCACGATCAGAACACTTGAGCTCATGGAGTTCAGAGGCAGTCTTTCCAAACAGATCGACTCAGTCAGGAGCTGAGAGAAGCTGATTTGAATCAGTTAGTTTAGAGAAGAGTTTGGGCCAGAACAGCTAAGTTAAACCACTTAGCCAGAGTTCAGAAAAAGCTAGAAAGAGTAAGTTTATTCAGCACTAAGTCTCAAGAGGCTGAAACATTCTAGGCCTACTTTAGCAGAGGAATGATAGAAGCTGAAGATTTCAAGGTCCATGCTGGCATGAGATTAGGTTGTATAGAGGCTAGAAGCTTCCAGGCCTAGGCCTAGGGATGGTAGAGGAAAGGAAATATAGCTTAAGCCATATGTTCATAAAGTCTGGGTATAGCTTTCATCTCATCACTTTGTCTAAGGAAATAAAAGGAACATTTACATTTACAGCCTATCAAACCACTGAGCTTTAAGCAGGATTTACACATCTACAAGAACCTCTACCTTGGGACTACAGAGATGTCTCAGTGGTTAAGTGCAAATGCTGTTCTTCTAGAAGGCTTGAGTTTGGTTCCTAGCTCCCACATTAGGCCATACCTACAACAACCTGTAACTCCAGTTCCAGAGCACTCAATTCCTTCTGGGCGCCTCAAGAATCCCTTACACATATGGACACACACACACACACAAACATACATACACAGATAACATTCTTCTTTCTAACTAATTATCTCTTCTAATTTAGAATAGTTTAATACGTAGTAAATAACTACGAACATTTCATATCAGGCAAATAGATGCAAGAAAATTACATGTCACTTTGCCAAAAATATTTTCAAATCATTCAAACATGAGTCTAGTATGATTAGATAGGAACTTATATATAGCCATATACACATTTATAAAACCATTTTATGTATTATATTTATTAAATTTATTTAGTGTGTTGTGGGGTGCCTATGGGCATACATATGGAAGTTACAAGACAATTTATGGAACTTGGTTGTTGCCTTCCACCCTGTAGGTTCTGGGGATTGAACTCAGGGTGTCAGGCTTGGCAGCCAGCACTTTCACCCACTGAGCCATTTCAAGGGTTCTGTTTTGGTTTTTGAGACTGGATCTATGATGGTTTATATATGGTTGGCTCAGGGAGTGGCATTATTAGGAGGTGTGGCCCTTTGGGTGTGGGCTATAAAACCCTCTTCCTAGCTGCCTGGAAGCCAGTCTTCTAGCAGCTTTCAGATGAAGATGTAGAACTCTCAGCTCTGCCTGTACCTGGATGCTGCCATACTACCACCTTGATGAAAATGGACTGAACCTCTGAACCTGTAAGCCAGCCCCAATTAAATGTCCTCATAAGACTTGCCTTGGTCATGGTGTCTGTTCACAGCAGTAAAACACTAAGACAGGGTCTCACTATGTAACCATTGGTCTTGAACTTTAGAATTTCCTTCCACTTCCTCCAGTCTGTACTATTAGGCTCAACTTTACCTAAGTCATTAAAGTTTTATTTTCCTGACTTTTCCTTCCTAGTAAAGTGATGACTTTCTCCAGTGTAATTCCACTGTGTCTTTCACAGTCTTTCTTCACATAACTGCCAATACATTTTTGCTCTTAGTAGGTCAGCAGGAACTAACATGTATTCATGTTTGCGATCTTACTCTTTCCACTTTATCACCTTTTCTGTGGTATATAATCAACAAATGTGAGTTCAGTTAATTAGCACATTTTATCATGTTTTCATACTTCATCACTAACTTGCTTTATGACTTTCAAATAATATTTACAGGGAAAAAAAGATACTAACTACAAAGTAGCTGTCCCTTGAGTCACTCATAGGTGTGAGTGGTCCAGCGACTGGACAACCAGCTTTTCAGATCTTGCTTTATTCTAGCCTTCGCTACCTCACTCAGTACAGAATAAGAAGAGTAATAAACCACTTTGATTATTAGATCTGGGTGAGGCCAATGGGCATCTGAGACATGCAGAAAGTTAGCCTTGCCAAGGTTTAATATTGTTAGAGACAATGATTTGCCCTTGATGTTTTTCAGTGGACTGATTAACAGGCCCCAGGATCAAAGACTCCTGTTGTTTATCTTTGTCCTTTATCTTTAATGATGGTTGACATGCTATCAAGGTTTCCTAAGTTCAAAATGAGATGATAGAAACCTCACCATGTTTTATATATATATATATATGTGTGTGTGTGTGTGTGTGTCTGTGTGTCTGTGTGTGTCTGTGTACATATATATATACATATATACGAATATACACATATATATGTATATATATGTATATATATATATATACATATATATATACACACACACACATATATGTATATATCCTATAATGAACCTCAAAAGGGGAGTGGGAATGGAATGATCCTGGTTAAAGATCAGGTATCCTTAATCTACATTTTGTAGATAAGAAACCAAAGGATCAGAGGCACTAATTCATTCCTTGTGCTGAACACTCTTCCGGCAACAATGCAGGGGTAAGTATTTCCCTGGAAAATACAGGCCAGTGCACACAAACCTTTTACTTATTTCCACCATTACTGGTGTTTCTTTTAGAATCTTGGGCATTAATAACTCTTCTTATTTTTAGGAGAGAGGGGGAGGGGGAGGAGAGAGAGAGAGAGAGAGAGAGAGAGAGAGAGAGAGAGAGAGAGAGAGAGAGAGAGAGAGAAATTGAGAGAGAACAGGCTTTGGGATAACAGGTGGAGCCATTTTAGCATCTTCCATAAGTGTGAACTTAGGTATTGTGAGGAGAAAGAGTTGGGTCCAAAGCCAAGAGAGAAACTAGAAACTAGATCATTATCCGCTTCACCAGTGGGACAACTGATGCTCCATTTTGTGCCCTTCATGAATGGGAGGAAGAGCTGAAATGCCCTTTTCTGTCTCATAAAAAGCATGAAGCATAAAATTCAAGGAGAGAAATTTACTCACATTTTCATTCAATTTAATAAACAAAAATAAAGTGAAGTTACTCCCCAACTGAGCAGGAAGCTCTCAAATTTCAAATCCTTGAATGAGAACAAATTTGGGAGGAGGGAGAGACAGGAAGGGTGTACACAGGGAGCAATGTAAAATATCTCTTCTATCCAATAAAGAGTAAGTTCTTCTACAAGATTTTAGTCGAGTGTTCATCACTTTGCCCATGCACCATAGCAACGGCCCCCGATTAGTATGCATGTTTCCAGTTTAATTCGTTTTTTCACAGCATGGCAGTTCTTCCTCTTAGATAATTAAAAAAAAATGACTCTTTCTTCCAAACTTTTACTATTTCCTGAAAAGGAATTACAGTTTATGCCTCAGTTTCCTCTTCTATAAAATTGGGAGGATGCTCACTGGCACCTAAGGGGATGTTTGTGACAATCATATGTGTTGACTATATAAATCACTAATGTAAACTGACCATTTTCTCTTCTTCATGCTTTTATTTTTCTCTTTATCTCAGCTATTCCTGGTCAGTTCATGGGATTTCTCCTATTAAGTACCACTCTACAACAGATCCTACAGTAATGTAAGGCTTAAAGCAGGCGTACTCCTCCAGAAGTGATTTAACTTACACCCCTTAATGACCCCTTGGATCATCTAGGACAAGAGATGCCTCAAAGAAAACCATTGGTTTCCCTGATCAAGGCTTATGGTTGTCTGCAGATGAAGCTCAGGCCCCTTAGATTGCCTGATGATGTGCTAGTGAGAGAAAAATCACTTGAGACTCAAGATGCAAAAGCTATCTTCTGGAATCTTTCGTCACTGCCCTTCCAGTAAATGAAACAAGAATGACAAAAGCAAACACAGAAAGAGTGTCTGCAATAGTGGCTGTGGCCATCTTTGTGAATGTTGTCACCAGTGTTTTTGCTGCGCACATATGAGACAATGAAGATTCTGGGATAACTGACAGCAATAATCGAGTCATTGTGGACCCAAGGTTCAACAGAGCTGAAGTTTAGTCTGGATTAGAGAGCACCAACAGTAGCCAGCTACAGGGCAAAGCTCAGAATTTGGCCTTTTCCTGCTTACCTTGAAACTGTTTAAAGCTCTTGGCAGAAAGGGCCTGGAAAAAGTAGAAAATATTGTTAGTGTTAGATTAGTGCCAGTTTCAGCTAAGCTTTGTTGAGTCAATAGTTCAGCGTCAGAGACTGGTTGAGACAGTATGAATAAATAACTTTTAAAGGTCTCTGAGCATTTGAATTTATGATCTATAAAATTCTACCCATAGAAGGAAAAACTCTGTCTACATAAAAATTACAGACAAAATCTGCCCAGGGCTTAGTCATTAACAAGGGAGTTTTCAATAAATGAATGGTTTAGATGTTTATAACAGACTTAAGTATTCTAAATATTGCAGACTCTCACTACATTAAAAAAAAACAATGTGTGGATGACTTGCAAATGTCTAATTAAACTGCCATTGAAGTGCTTAGACTTTCCATTGCAGCTTCTCAGAGGGCTGGATAGATATGGTTCTGATTTATGAAACTTAGGCTCTATGAGGGGAACAGTCAATATTAGAAGTGATATACTGTGGATTTATTTTCCTCAGTTACACTCATGTAGGAGGCAATCAAATGCAACACATGCCCTTTTGAGCAATGGCAAGGCCAAGTCAGTACTGCCTCTACTACGATGGAGACTCCAGAGGGCAGCAGGAATCTGGAGCTGTCCATCACCTCCTTTGATGCTCCACATACCTGGAGGTGCTGCACCAGCTGTTCCAGATCTGCTGGACCACGTGTCCATGTGTTCTATCAACTCTGTATTAAGACCAGTGCAAAGAACCAAAAATGAACATGTCCATTCTACTAGGCATACCTTCCTTCGGAGGGAGTGCCAGCAACTGACATGGCCAAAAAGAATGGAATCAGACTATCAGATCTGTGCTAAGTACAGGGCTCTGGTTTACCTCCATGACCCAAAGGTACGTATAAGAACTTGTAAGAAGTACATGGATAAGTGTGGGCCACTGCAAGAACTTGATGAGACAAACAAGATGTGTATATCCATTTTATCAAAAGGACCTGGATGAAGACAGCTTGCCGGATCACTGTATTATCCACCACAGATCAGAAAGGAGGTTTATGTTCTGTTCACTTTGCCATTTAATTCCTAATGAAAGTCTAAGCACTTCAATGGCAGTTTAATTAGACATTTGCAAGTCAGCCACACATTGTTTTTTTAATTCATAGATCTTGATATAATTAAGGAAGTGCTTAGATGTGTAGAGTATTAGATGGCTCACTTCTTGAATATGTGGATCATCCAAACATCATATAATTTTATGAATAGTAAAGGGACCATTTGCTTGCATCATTTAAGATGCTTCTTGAAGAACCTATGGGAAATTGCCAATGTTTGTTGGAGAAAAGTACACTACAGTCTTACATGTGTGTCTCTTACATTGCACTTAAGAACTGCTTTTACTATGATTGTTTAGATCCACTTTTAAACTCTTGAGGTTCTCAGACATGTAACCACACATGTAACCTTCATCAGTCATTAGCAGATGGAAGAGGCACAGGCTGAGTATGTGGTGGATGAGCGCCATGTGCACATTGGTGATGCTGTGTATAACACTACCTATTCACGACTATCATGGTTAGGCAAAATAACCCATCTCTGTTCTATGTAAAAGATGGAGAAGGGAAAGAAGCATGGACACTGAAGGAAATCTGAGGGACTGTGGACAGTCTTATGTGGAAGGAGGAAAGGAAAAATGTGAGCTCAACAATATCCATTTTAACCAAATTATAGTACATGATACTACAGCAGCTTCTGTGCTTAAAGTGTACATTTGCGAGGTGTGGTGGTGCATGCCTGTAATCTAAGTTCTTGGGAGTTAAGAGAGAGAAAAATTAGGAGTTCAAGGTTAGCCTTGGCTAACAAGACCAGAAAACCCATTAAGAAATTGAAATGAGGAGCCATGCCAGAGATGATTTTGCATTCTTCCTTAAATGACCAGCTCTTTGTTTGGGTAAGATGATGGCTTTACACTGGAGCTGGTGTACATACAGGATTACAGAGCATGGGCATGGTATATATCCACTGTATTGAAAATTTTTATAAACATATCAAAAATATTTTATTTTTCTGTTCGTTGTTTAAAATTTTAAAACCACAGTGTAGAAAATATGAAACATAGAGAGAAATTAGCCTATGCCCTACCACTCTGAAATGTGGCCTTGTCTTTTTCTTTTTCACTGATCCATACTTTTTTATTTAAGAAAACATAGATTATGAATAGTAGTACAATTTACATATTGAATAGCACTGTAACAGAATGTTTTGGTGCCGTTTTAAACAGAATAAAAGAGAAAATTTTTCTGGGGAATATCCCTTCCCCGGAGCAAAATTTTTAAAATCACATCTTGTAAATGGGCCATTGCAATAAATGTATTTGGCACCTAGTCATGTCTGACTGCTATTGTGCTGGTGGCCAACAGAATTAAAGAAAATTTCCCAATTTTCAAAGCCACTGGCTCAAAGGAACAATACGTGTTGGTTTCTTTGGGGATTCAAAACTGGTCCTTCATACTTCACTGCACAAAAAGTTGTGTTCACATACATCTGACATGAAAACAAAATGATGAAACTTAAGCTAGAACAGACTTAGTTTTATGCCTTTGGAGACTCAAGTGGCCCTCGCCTGTCCTCAGTCCTTCCTTGTCACCCTGTGCTTTCCTTCAAGGTTTTTAATTGTATGTTTCAGGATGTAAGACTTGGTCCTCGTACTTGTCCCTGGCTTCATTTGTTCCAAGGGGATTTCATACAATTTCATGTCTACTGGGATCCCTGGGATGTTGATGGCTCCTCATGCTTGTTGAGACCCACACTCTGCCTCAACACTTTTCCTCAACACTTTTGGGGCTAAGTGCTCTGGTCAAGAGAGAGTGTGGCTCTTGGGGCAAGAGACTCGAAGAATGGAGACAAGACAGTGTGATAAAGTCTCTCCTATTTTCTCAAGTCTCTCTTATTGAAGTCGAATTCTGAGGTATTTATATATGCAAGCAGGAGACCACAGGTGAAAACACTTTACCATGTGCACCATACAGCTGAGGTCACTAAACAGCAAAACAAGCTATGTGGGATAAACAATATATTTATCAGAGTGTGCTTCAGCTGTTACAGGCTTTTGACGACCAAGTCTTTCATCAGGGTATATGGTTCCAGATGGCTGCAAAGTTGATCTAGCCGCTTTCTACTAAAGTCGGCTCCCAACACATGCTAAGCTCCAGCTTAGATCTCCTGCTGTATCTTTTGAGTGGTACTCACTTCATTCCTCAGAAACTATGGTCTCCAGGTAACAGTATCCTACAGTATGTAGACTCTTCATATTGACTTGCTTTCACTCAGCATACTTTCCCTGAGAGATAGGGTACTGCACATATCCATGAATACTCATTTCCATGCTGGGTTCCCACCACTCCTTCTTTGAAAATACAACTATTGAAAGATACTGGAGTTATTTCCTACTTTGGGCTATTATAAATAAACCTTCGAAGGACATTAATGTACATTTTTTATACACATGTGCTTTCATTTTTCTGGAATAGATGTCCAGGGATGTGATTGCTTAGTCATACATTAAGTTTATATTTAGCTTTCTGAGGAACTGTCTTTTAATCATTTCCTAGAGCAGCTAGCTGGCTTCACCAGTTTACTTACCCATCAGCCCTGTGAGAGAAATCTGCTTATTAACTTCTCTGCCAACAGTTGCCATCATGAGTCTTTCAGTGGTGGCCCTTCTCTGTCATGTAATGGAACCTCATTGCTTCCTTAATGTTGGGTGATGGCAAACACCTTTCCATGTCTCTATCTGCTACACATGCTTTTTACCAATTGTCTTTCCATTTCCTTGTTCATTGTCTAGTTGTAGTAGTTTTCTTTGTTTTACTGAGGTCCTTGAATGTTATGAGTCTTGTCAGATGTATGCTTTGAAAATTTATTCTCTGCACTTGGTCTTTATTTGTCTCCACAGAGGGTCTTGCTAGATTGTCTAAGCTGGCCTTGTGCCTGTTGTCCTATTCCCTCAGAATGCTGAGGCTATAAACATCTTCATACCTGGCTGTCTTCATAATCTTTACAGAATGCTTTGCAGAGAAAAATTAAAAATCCATTTAATTGTGATTGCTCCAAAGTCTCAGCTAATTTAAATAGAATTATCTTTCTTTTTTCCCATAATTATCATCTTACATATCACAAATACTCTGAGAAACACATACTTAGAATGTTGTTCCGGCCACTTTCTTACTTCATTTTACACCATCCAGACACAACTGTCTCTGTCTAATGAACCCGACTTTCTTTTGGTTCTTCTTGTAGAGACCAGGAACCAATCTGAAATCAAATGTAAATCAATTTATAACAAATTAGATGTTGTAAGAATACACTATAATCCTGAAGGGAATTTTTCTAAGAGCTCTCTGGAGACAATTTTAAAACAAATGAGTGACTTCAAGACTGGGAATTTTAATGTACATGGAAGCTGTTTAGAGAAGTTATTTCAATTGCAACAGAGAAACACCAGACATGGATTCTAATCCTGGATTTACCAATAGATGTTTCTTTGGCTTTGGATGATCTTTCTTGCCTATAAAGTTATGGGGGCACAGCAAATTTAATAATCTACAATTCTAATTCAGAGCGACATGTCATCCAGTTGCAGACAGGTGTCTTACTGGGTGTAGTGGCTGGTTTTGTGTGTTAACTTGACACAAGCTGGAGTTATCATAGAGAAAGAAGCCTCTCTTGAGGAAATGCCTCCATGAAATCCAGCTGTAAGGCATTTTCTCAATTAGTGATCAAGGGGAAAGAAACTTGCCCATTGTGGGTGGTGCCATCCTTGGGCTGGTAGTCTTGAGTTCTATAAGAAAGCAAGCTGAGCAAGCCAAGGGAAGCAAGCCAATAAGTAACATCCCCCCATGGCCTCTGTATCAGCTCCTGCTTCCTGTCCTGCTTGGGTTCCAGTCCTGACTTCCTTTGGTGATGAACAGCAGTGTGCAAGTTTAAAATGAATAAACCTTTTCCTCCCCAACTTGCTTCTTGGTCATGAGGTTTTGTGAAGAAATAGAAACTGACTAAGACACTGGGTGAGAAAAGTATTGCATGATCCTGATTGGGAGCACGCAGAGTGGATAATATGAGTATCTCAATCACTCTGAGGGAAGCCGCCCCACCTTCGATAGCACAATAATAATAAAGACTCCAGATACTTTCTGTTCCTTCTAGAATTTAGTGTTTAAGTGATCCTCTACATCTTTGGGTTTTCTGTATTAGAGTGCTCTGAAATTTGGTCTCTCTGATTTTTCAGTTCTAATCTCAACGCATACTGAAAACGTGTGACCAGTAATAAGTTAGATGGAATAGCACCATTTTTTTTCCTAATGTAAGTCTGGGTTAAGGGATAGGAGCATGCAAGAGTACAAGGAAAGAAAGCTGATGACTAGCTTCTTCATATTAGCCGATACACAGCCATATAACAAGAAAAAATACTACCGTGCCTGGCTTGTAATTCACTGTAATAGCAACTTTGCTCAAAGGAAACTTCACAAAGAAAAATTCATCTCCTAGGTGATTTGGAAATCGGTTTCAAAAATGCTTTTGCTTCCAACCTGTCATCTTAAGCTTAGGAACCAAAACAACTCTGCACATACATGGAGAGAAGAGAAGTGTAAGTCTGGTGACCGCTGCTGCTGCAAGAGATAGGAACAGAGACAGAAGCTTTCCTCCAGATCATGAATGTGAATATGGAGGAACATGCTCATAAAATCATGTCGAGGAGTTGGGGAGACAGCCCAGTGGGTAAAAAAATGTTTGCTGTGCTGTAAGTTTATATCCCACACCCTCTACATAAAAACAGCAGGCACCTGTAATTCTAGCATTGTGAGGTGGTGACAGGTGGATCCTGGAAGCTTCTTGCTTAGCCGGCATAGCCCAAATCATGAATTTCGGATTCAGTGAGACACCTCGTATAGTGAGAATTCTGGAATTTTTGTCTCATTGAAAAAAAAAACCCAGGAAATATTTAAAAAATATGCTTTCATTTTAACCCTAGGTGTGAGGAGAGGGGCTGCTTTAGACTTTCTGCAGCAAATGATTTGCCTCGGTGCTCTAGGAGAGGCATGGTTTGGCCAGCTTCGGATAGTTTCCGCAAATGGGTAACATTTGGAATTCTGGGTACTTTTCAGAGGGTGTATAAAGGCTAGGGCCATGAGAGGTGGAATTGCCTGTAGTTTATTAGTAATGATGCTCAAAAAACAAAAAACAATAAAGAAGAAAGAAATTAGATTCAGGTCTGTCTCTCTCTCTCTCTCTCTCTCTCTCTCTCTCTCTCTCTCCTTTCTCTCTTATCTAGTGATAGAGAGTGAAGCTAGGGGGATGAAAGGTGGGGGAAAAAAAGAACCCATAAAGTTGCAAAGACCAGCTACAACCCAGTCTCAAGGGAATACATTTTCCTTTGGCTTTCACATGAGTCCTTTTCACCCAATGCACACTTGTTCCCACACCTCACACACATAATCACACTGATACTTAGAGGAAAATAGCTGCCTAACTGGATCCAAACATTTAAGCAGGTGGAGCAGATCAATCAAAGACAGTGAACTGTGGAACCAGAAATCATTTCTACAGGACAGGATAAAAACCAGAATTTAATCAGGAGGTTGCTAACACAAAACACTGTGATAAACATTCTCTATGGAACCATTGGATACTCTGGATTTTCAAGGATAATAAAAGAAAAACTCAGCAAGCAAACCTTCAATGGATCCCTAAGTTTAATACCATTGAAGACTTTTGGGCTCTATACAAACTTATTCTGTTATTTAGTAATTTAATGTCTGGCTCTGATTACTACTGAACCTTTGTAGGAAGATGATAAATAAACCTGGAGGTTGATGGGTAATTACACTGAACAAATAGGAGAGACAAAGTGACCTTGACCACTTGCCTAACTGGAAAATCTTTGATGACACAGTGATGATGATGTATGTGGGGCAGTTGTTAATGTTAGTTTGAGGGAATAAGACAGTAGCAGGAACTACTGAACGTGAGATCAGAGACACAGTCACACACATGCCAGGATGGTATACAAGCAAAGGCTAGGGCTTCCTCCAATAGTGATTGGTTATCAGTCCCATGCACACTCAGCTACAAAGAATGGTCTCACCACTAAAACTAGTGACAAACCTACATCATTAAGAAGATACTTTCTATGTTTTCTTGCAAGATCAAGTGATACAAGATGCAAGTTGCAGGATCAAGCAATACTATCCTTGCAAGAATATGTTTTGTCATGCAATCAAAATTTGGGATCCGAACCACTGTCTCAGCCAAGCAGAGTGGACTACACTGATGTTTGATTTTCTCCAAATATGCTAAGACGTAAGAGAAGTTTCACTTGGGTTTGTCTTGTATGTCTGCTCATTTTTGAAAAAGTTGTGCTGGAGTGTCCATTATCGCAACTAAAGAATTATAGTATATGTCATTTCCAGAGTCCACAAATGTGTTCCTGGTTCCAAAGTTAGAACCAAAACCCAATCCATCAAAGTCTGTAGATCAGATAAACCCTAAATGTACTAACCTTGTTTCCACTTCTGGCTAATTGTTCTTACTTACTAGCTGAGGCTTGTCAACCCAGGATGCAGATTTTGTGCTTACAAGCTCCTCCTGAGACAAGTTCAGGACTAAACTTGGGTCTTGGACACCTAGTGCAGTCACTGGCTGGCCAACAAAGGCATTCTTTAGGCTTGAACCTGGGTCCAAGTGTTCTTCTCTGGTGAATAGCCCACCCCTCCTTTTGTAGATTTTCCTTGCTGCCCTCTTGGTGACAGCTGTTAGATTTATTTGCTTCCCTCCTTGAAAACAGTAATGATCCTGATTTCAGTTTTGCTTTTGTTTTTGTTTTTTCCCCCTCATATGACACTGGTAGAGGATCCAAGAATATGACGAAAAGGTGAAATAAATATTAAATGTGTGCATTCTTTGACAATTTCTTTTTTTGTAATTACAAAGATTTGCTACAAATTTAGGCATTTAATTCAAGTCAGTGATCTTTTTGTATGATTTTTAAAGCATTATTGTGGAGTATAAAAGATGTAATACTAATTAGAGGCAAATGGAAGGAACTAGAAAATATCATCCTGAGTGAGGTAACACAGTCATAAAAGAACATACATGGTATGCACTCACTGATAAATGGATATCAGGCAAAAAGCTCAGAATACCCATGATAAAACTCACAGACCATATGAAACTCAAGAAGAAGGAAAACCAAAGTGTGGATGCTTCAGTCCTTCTTAGAAGGGGGACCAAAATACTCACAGGAGGTAGAGGGTGGGAGGGACTTGGGAGGAAGAGAGACGGGGAAGGGGAAAGGAAGGATGAGGAAGGATAAAGGGATGATATACAGAGTCAGGAAATTGAACAGAGGTGTGTAGCAATGGGGGATGGGGAACTGGGGGTAGCCACCAGAAAGTCCCAGATGCCAGGAGAGCAAGAGGCTCCCAAGACCCAAAGAGGATGAGATTAGCTGAAATACTGAACAAAGGAGAGGGAGAAGATGTAGACACCATATCCAGAGGTTAGTCAAGGTCCCTGGTTGAGGAATGGGGCCACCAAATCATCTCCAAATTTCTAACCCAGAAGGGCTCCTGTCTAAAGGAAATACAGAGACAAAGTGTGGAGCAGAGACTGAAGGAAAGGCCATGCAGAGACTGCCTCACCTGAGGATCCATCCCATATTCGGACACCAAACCCAGACAACATTGCTAACACCAAGAGATGCTTGCTGACAGGAGCCTGATCTAGCTATCTCCTGAGAGGTTCTACCAGAGCCTGACAAATACAGATGTGGATGCTCCAAGCTAACCATTGGACTGAGCATGGGGACTCCAATGGAGGAGGAGTTAGGGAAAGGACTGAAGGAGCTGAAGGAGTTTGCAATCCCATAGAAAGAACAACAATATCAACCAACAAGACCCCCCCCCCAGAGCTCCCAGGGACTAAACCACCAACCAAAGAGTATGCATGGAGGGACCCATGGCTCCAGCTGCATATGTAGCAGAGGATGGTCTTGTCGAGGATCAATGGGAGGAGTGGCCCTTGGTCCTGTGAAGGCTTGATGCCCCAGTGTAGGAGAATGCCAGGACGTGGATGTGGGAGTGGGTGGGTGGGTGGGAAAACACCCTCATAGGAATGGCTCAGGTAAAAAAGGGGTTCTATTCATATTAAGACAGTGCATGAAATTGGAAATAAATGTGTACAGTGAAATGCCTTTCTGACAACTAGATTTATCCCTCTGTTTCTCCATATCTGCAGGAGAAATCTGTACTTCCTATTGCAAGGCAGTCTGCTTCTTCTTCTCACAGTATCTTCCCCATGCACAGCCCACTCATTTATTATTGTGTTTATTCAACCTTTTAAATAAATTGGATAGATAGCATCATATATATTAGAACCATTTAGCCATCTCAGATTTGGGAAGAATTTAAAGGGACCTACTAGCCACCCACTTTTCCTTTCACTGTACTCAATATAATAATTTATTCACTTTCCCATTTACTTGGCACAGTTTTTAAATGATTTTATTTAATTTTTTTCAAAAGATGCATTTTGATCATATTTTTCCTTTCCTCAACTCTTCCTAAATCCTCCTAGCCTCTGTGCCCCACCCAACTCCATTCTTCCCAACTCCATTGTCTTTTTTTCTCCTTAATACAAAGCAAAAACCAAAACTATGAAAAATAACAAGACAAAAATGCCACAACAAAAAGTGCACAAAAGATGGAGTTTGTTTTGTGTTGTCACAGGGCCTGCCCTGGAGTGTGGTTGCTATGCCCAGTGATACTCCGAGAAAACGGATTTCCCTCATCCAGCAGCTATCAGTTGCAAATAGCTTCTTGGTGAGGAACAGGACGTTGTGTCTTTCCACTTTTCCTTCTCAGACCAGCACACATTGGACACTTTGACTGGGCCAAGATTTGCCGTAAATCTTGAGGATCCCAAAATGATTCAGACACAATCCCTCTCATGAAGGAGCTGGCATTCAAGACCAGCCAGTTTAGTCAGTGCAATAAAAGAGAGAGTGGCAAAGGCTCCGAGATAGCTCAATGGATCAGAAGAGCTCTTGATGCACAGATAACTACAAGGCTAGAGAAGGCTTCAGAGTCTAGGGGAAGTACTGCCCAGGGCTCTAGCATCAGCAGATTATTCTTTTGGAGGTGAGGAATGAGTGAGGAGACCGGAAGGTGAGTGAGGTAGAGACGTCCCCAGGTCCTGATCACAAAACCAAAGGGCAAAACGTTCCCAATTTCAATGCTACTGTATATTAATTTTTTTCTGTTATAAAAATATATTTTATTTTCAATAAAATGATTTATTTGAAGACATCACCACTGAATCTGAACATTATTAGAAAATACCTCAGACAATGTATCTGGGGAGAAAGGGACAAGAAGGGACATATTCTTTACACAGATAGGACTAAACTTACAACTCAGTTTTTGTTGCCTTTTTCCATTCTTTTGCTTCACACACACCCCACCCCTTTTTAGGCTATACTTCCCCCTCTCCCCAGGGTGCTAGATAAAACTGGTATATATTTAGGCCATTTTCATTTTCTCATCATTTTCCCATGAAGATTTTGTTGTTTCCTCTTTCAGACATGACATGAGGACCTCAGGCTGGCCTCATCAACTGATCCCCATGGCACCTTAAAAGAGAATATTCCCCAGGGAAAGGCAGTGCTGGGGACCACTAGTTTCAGTGGCTGTGTTCCCATCGTCGCTAGGCTATCTCAGAAGAGCTGGGAGACAAGCAAGTTTCATTCTGTGTGAAGGAAAATATTCCTACTTGTAGCCAGCATGGTTTCTTCTGATGCCATTTACAAACATTGCGGTTTGAATCTGTTCATAGAAAAATTAATTGTTGGTTTTGGATGTTATTGGAGAAAAAGTCTAATCAGCTTCTCAGTGTACCATTCTGGGAAAAATCTCAGCATCCAGAGGATTCTATTTCAGAGAGTCTCCAGGAAATAGCTCATTAAAAGCATGCCCTTTCAGGGGTGCCTTAAAGCTGGCAAAATTCTTTTCCCTTCTGTCTCCAAGACAAAAGTGGTTTTACAGAAAGGCAGAAGAAAGCATGTCTCCATGTATATGTTTGGGGAAAGCTAAAAGTAGCCACCTGTAAAATATTTGTTTCCCCACAGACACACCTGACCTGTCTTCATAAGTTTCTTCATAACTTAGATCTCACATTCTCTAACCAAATCTTACCTACAGAAGAATACAGACAAAATATGAATCTCAATAGATGTTAAGTCATTAGCATCGCTTAGTGAAAGGCCAAGATGTGCCATGTGTGCTGATGAATCCAGCAGGGGTTTATTTCTTTGCTTCCTGATGAGAAGCCTGAAACACTCAGTTTGTATCAAGCCCTGAAGTTAAGAGACTCACTATGAGGTCACATTGAGCCTTTGATGGACACAGTCACTGAGGAGAGGTGCACCTGGGAACACTCTTGTGATGGAGTGCAGAAATTGATTACAGTGGCTGCAGCTTGTGCTATGAGGAGAGATCATCAAGTGTCCTTGGAGACAGGGCAGGGAGTAGATGATATCTGGCTCTCAAATACCAGAAGCTATTGCAAAATTCCTGGAAACAGAAGCTATTCTTCAATAGCCATTAGGACCATGCAGTTTGGGAAGAATCTACTGAGAAGCTCCAGGGATAAGAAGGTAGGGCCTATAAGTGAAGTCCATCCTGTGGGCTAACCCATAAGACCTTTAAGATTACAAACATCAATTTTGTCCAGAGATGAAGCCTCTAGAGAAAGTGGCCCTAGAAACTTGGATGTTCTCTGCCATAACTGTTTGCTTGACTGAGTGACCACTGAAGCCAGAAAAGCCATGTATAGTCAGTATGGGTCTCACTATGTGTATCTAAACATGAATGAATGAATGCATAGGGGTGTGGAGTGGCCTGGGCAGAAGTTTAGTTGATGTGAATGTAAATCCTCCAACTCAGAAGTAACTTAACTTTTATGACTCATATTGGACTTCAAACCTGTATATGAGTTTCCTCTCTCTTCCAGATTGGAATCTAATATTTGATGGTCAGTTTCCATAGGTTCAACCTGCACTGTGAGGATGCTGTTTGGATTTCATCTGTCCATACCAGCTAGTGCTGTGGTGCCCTTTGGTTCTCTCTATAATGGCTTCTCTTAGAGTTCTATCAGTCCATCTTTCATATATGCATAGGCACAGGAATTTAAGTGTATTTCAGCCATGTCTTGAAGTCTGTTTATGGACCTCCTGCTTGGATACTGTAAGGCAACCATTTCCCAATTAGGATATTCTTGTGTTTCCCAGGTTTTGTTTTAAAAGGTTGGTCCATTCTTCACTCTTCATGCCCTCACTGACCTGGAGAAATGTGTCAGTTACTTTTCTCATATTGTAACCAAATAACTGACAAGACATGACATCAGGAAGGAAGGAAGGATTTGAGAATATAATCTGTTTTTGTTTTTTTTTATTGGATATTTTATTTATTTACATTTCAAATGTTATCTTCTTTCCCTTCCCCAGAAACCCCCTTTCCCATTCCCACTCCTCCTGCTTCTATGAGGGTGCTCCCACACCCACCCACCTCCCCACCCTGGAGTTCCCCCAAACTGAGGCGTCCAGCCTTCATGGGACCAAGGACCTCCTCTCCCACTGATGCCCTACAAGGCCATCCTCTGCTACACATGTAACTGGAGCCATGGGTCTCTCCATGTGTGTTTCCAGGCTGGAGGTTTAAACCCTGGGAGCTCTGGTTGGTTGGTATTGTCGCTTTCCCCATGGGGCCACAAACCTCTTCAGCTCCTTCAGTCTTCTCTCCAACTTCTCCATTGGGGACCCCTCGATCAATTCAATGGCTAACTGCAACTTCAATGGTTAACTCTATATGTGTCAGGCTCTGGCAGAGCCTCTCAGGGGGCAGCTATATCAGGTTCCTGTCAGCATGCACTTCCTGGCATCCACAACAGCATCTGCCTTTGGTGACTGCACATGGGCTAGATTCCCAGGTGAGGCAGTCACTGGAGGGCCCTTCCTTCAGTCTCTGCTTCACACTTTGTCTCCGTGTTTGCTCCCATGAGTATTTTGTTACTCCTTCTAAGGACTGAAGCACCCACACTTTGGTCTTCCTTCTCCATGACCTTTGTGTGGTCTGTGAGTTGTATCTTTGGTATTGTGAGCTTTTGGGCTATAATCCGCTTATCAGTGAGTGCATACCATGTGTGTTCTTTTATGATTGGGTTACCTCACTCAGGATGGTATTTTCTAGTTCCATCCATTTGCCTAAGAATTTAATGAATTCATTGTTTTTAATAGCCGAGTAGTACTCCATTGTGTAAATTTACCACATTTTCTATATCCATTCCTTTATTGAAGGACATCTGGGTCCTTTCCAGCTTCTGGCTATTATAAATAAGGCTGCTATGAACATAGTGGAACATGTGTCTTTGTTATATGTTGGAGCATCTTTGGGGTATATGCCCAGGAGTGGTATAGCTGAGTCCTCTGGTAATACTATGTCCAATTTTCTGAGGAACCTACAGACAAATAATTCTCAACTGAGGGAACTTGAATGATCGAAAAGCACCTAAAGAAATTTTCAACATCCTTAATCATCAGGGAAATGCAAATCAAAACAACCCTGAGATTCCACCTCACACCAGTCAGAATGGCCAAAATCAAAAACTCGGGTGATAGCAGATTTTGTTGAGGATGTGGAGAAAGAGGAACACTCCTCCATTGTTGGTGGGATTGCAAGCTGGTACAACCAGTCTGGAGGATATAATCGGTTACAGTGGGGAAAACAAGATGGTAGGAATGGCATGAGGCTGTAGTGGCAGAAGCCCTGGATCCTTGGTCACATCTGGGCAGATGAGGAATCAGAAGAAATGGAATGCAGATGGCCAGCTAGGCCTCCCCTTTGTCTCTTCTCACTCAGTGTGTGACCCCAGCATGTGGGATTTGTGTCCCTCATATTCAGGGTTGATTTTATTTCCCCAGTTGATTCTCTCTGGAAAAGCCCTCATCTATACACCCAGATACATGCCTCATAAGTAGATGTTCCATAATCTAATCAAGTTAACAAAATTAATATCACACTGGGTCCATATAAGAGATGTAGAAGGAGGATTTTCTGTTTCTAAGACCCAGAGCACTGTCTTTCCAGAGACTTCCTTCTGTCTCCCCTTCTCTTCACCTGGAGAAGTATTTTTTTTCTAGTTAAAGGGGTGAGAGTCACCTGACTTTTTGCTCTGTAAGCTTCCCAACTATTTTACATATTCTTCGAGATTCTTTCTACTAAGTTCTAGAAAACAAAGCCAAGATCAGAAGACTCACAAGGAGCGTTTTGATTCTTACCAGAAGGATAAATAAAAACAGCTACTAGCTTGTATAAAAAGAACAAAATGGGAAGACCAAAAGGGAAGATGCCTACTTCAAAAACATTTCATCATAGTTCTTGTTGGTAAATTGCTGCATACCTATGGAGTAAGAAGATATTTGTCATCCAGTCATTTGATGACTTTCCTCAAGACATTAGGACTTTCTCAAACTAAAGTCTCCAGGGAAATAAGCTCCTTGAACAAAAACAGCTTACTTTGCACAGCAGAGCTAGCCAGCTAGCTAGCTAGCCCTTTGTCACTTGTTAATATTTGATCAAGTTGCCATGGTTAGTGCTGGAAGCTGGTTTATGTTTTCAGGGTGGGGTGGGGTAATCAGAATTTTCTCTTGTGTTCACGGCATGGCCTGTTCTTCTTGAGACAGTTTCTCAACACATGTCCACAATGTTAATGTTGTTATAGTTATATTGGTAACAGAACATGAATTCTTGAGTGTCAGTGTGTCTGTCAGTATTTATTCTGGTTCTTAGATGGTATGTCACTGGCATCTGCTTGTTTGGACTTTATATAAAGTAAGTATTCTAGGATTCTGACTTTGGTATCCAGCTGTTGTCTCTGTATCATACACCATGGAGCTGAGATGGGAAGTCTTAATACTCTGAGGGCCACCGTCACCACCACAGTTTCCACTATATAAGGTATAGGTGCCCCTGCTTCTTTTTTTGTTCCAGTGACAGTGGTAGTGTGTTAATGGAATACTGGAACCACACTCACTGCTGTTTTTCTTATGTGTTTGTGCATGGATGTGGGAATATGTGTGCCTGTGAGCACTTGCAGAGGCCAGAGCCTTAGATATTTTGTTCATTCTTCGCCTTGCTCCTGGGAGACAGGATCTGTCTGGACCTGGAGCTTGACTGATAGCCAGCAAGGCCCAGGGATCCTCCTGTCTCTAGTTTTCACAGAGCTATGGTTATAGGTTCACATGATGATGCCATGCTTTTCCACTTAGATGGTAGGACCTGATTTCAGATCTGTTTGTACACAAATATTCCTACTCACTGTGCCATCTCTCCAACCCCCATTGAGTCTTTTTATGTAACTGCTATTGATTTCAAAGTTCTCTACCACCTTTGATCCTTTGAGCAGGGTGAATGCCAGAGTAGGCTGGGAGAAGAAGGTCATTAAATCAGCTTATCTAGGTGGCACCTGAAGACAGTTCATTTCTAGTCTGTTTCCCAATTCCCACATAAACCCACACTTGTAAAACAAGTAGTCTCAGAAGCCATCATTGCCTGCACTACACAGCTCATGTCCTTATCATGATCTAAAATGGAAGTATCTTGCGCAGCATTCCATTTTTCAGTTTATATTTGCTGTTCTCTAATTTTCTCCTAGCTTCCCTCCTGTGGTCCCACTTGATATAAATGTGTGACAGTCTTTTTGGTTAATTTATTCACTTGAAATACCACTCATTACCCTACTCCCAGTAACAATCCCTTCCCATCCCTCCTCCTCTTCTCCCCTGAGTGGGTGAGGATCCCCCAGTGTATTCCCCCACCCTGGTACATCAAGTCTCTGCGGGGCTAGGCATGTCTTCTCCCACTGAGGCCAGACAAGGCATCCTGACTAGAAGAACAGGAAGGCAGCTAGAACAGACAGGTAACAGCTTTTGGCATTTCTTTTCTGCTCCAATTGTTCCAGAGCCACATGAAGACCAAGCTGCACGTCTGCTACATGTGAGCCAGAAGGCCTAGGTCCATCCTTTGTATGTTCTTTGGTTGGTAATTCAGTCTCTGAGAGACCTAAGGTCCAGGTTAGTTGTCTCTGTTGGTCTTCCTATGGAATTTCTAGTCCCTTTGGGCCCACAATCAATCCACTTATTCTTCCATAAAAGTCCCCAAGCTCCATCAACTGTTTGGCTGTGGGTGTCTGTATCTGAATTAGCTGCTGGGTGGAGCCTTTCAGAGGACAGGCATGGCAGTCTTTCCACTGGGCATCTTATAATAAAAACCCTTCCCTGAGCCCTCCGATGTTTGTTCCTGTCCACATTCAAGGGTGTCGTCCCTTCATATTCTTTTTTTAAAGATCTATTTGTTTATTTTATGTATTTGAGTACACTGTAGTTGTCTTCAGAAACACCAGAAGAGGGCATCAGATCACATTGCAGATGGTCGTGAGCCACCATGTGGTGGCTGGGAATTGAACTCAGGACCTTTGGAAGAGCAGTCAGTGCTCTTAACCACTGAGCCATCTCACCAGCCGGTCCCTTCATATTCTTGAGCTCATTTCTTTTCCATTTTAAATCTCTCTGGCAATGGTTTTCAGTATGTGAATCTATCATTGAAACAGTCTGTTTTTCTCCTTCTGGGTATTTCTTCAATAATAGACTAAGCTAAGTATAACTTATTTACAATTACTGAGCAATTGCCACTGTCTAGGCTCTATGACTAGAGGTGAAACCCTGGCTACTCCCAACTCAAAGATGAACCTTGTTGAATCCCATTCCTTCACCTCCACTCTCAAGAAGAGTCTAGAGAAAAAACATCACAGGAAAAAGGGATAGAAGGTTTAATTCCATTTTCTGCTTGTTATTGCTGCTGGGTTGTTTGTTTCTTTGTTTTTTGTTTTTGTTTTTTTTTTCTTAATAGTTTTGTTGAGTCAATCACCAAAAAAAAAAGCAAAAAACAACAACAACAACAACAAAAAAAAAAAAAAAACAGTGCCTAACAACAGGCATTCTGGCTCTGTATCCAAAAAATATTAGTACTTTTAAAAGATTTCCTTTCAACAATTATTAACAACTTTGGCACTGAAAAGATGTGACAATCACAGGACAATCAGTAAAACCTGAAGTTCCCACCTTTCTCTGGTCATTTTAAACACTGTGATTTATAGTCTGTACCCTACTTCCTGACCGTCTTTACCTAATACTCCTGCCCAGCTATGACTGAGGTCAATTAGATATGTCAAGTTACATGGAACGATGTGCACCTGCACTCCCAGCTCTCAGGAGGCACAGGCATGAGAATCAAGAGTTCAAGGCAAGCTTTAGCTACATGGTGAGTTTGAAGTTAGCCTGGGGTACAGAAGTCCCTATTTAAAAAAAAAAAAACAAAACAGAAACAATAATAGAATATAGATAAATAATAGTTCAAGAAGCTCCTGCATTTACCATTGAGCAGCTGAGGAGAGTGTTGCCTGATGTGTATGCACAGGCCTTTTGTTGTCTCTGGCAGGAGCTGAGGGAAATACTGTCTACCTTTCAACCTTGGCTCCTGGGAAAGAACCACCTGTCTAATTTCACACTTTACATTATTATATATTTTGTTAAGCATCATAGACTTGATGTCACATGCATGTGTCCTTCCAAGGGGTAAAATCATGTCACAACAATGAGAGTGTGTTATCCTGGAAAGAACTTGAGATCAATAGTCGGGAAAGGAGGGTCAGAGTTCCAGCTCTGTCACCCGTAGGCCAAGTGCTTTGGTGTGACAAATCCCGATTGAAATCTCACTTTCTTTGACTACAAGATTACATGACTAATCATGTCTACCTCATCGACTATAAAGATTAAGTGAAATTTCATCTAGTAATAACACTGTTTGAACTGTGGCTTGAACAAAAGCTCATGTATTCTGTTTATCATCCTGAAACTCTCTGTGTGATTCACAATCTTTGGTTTTCCCTAGTTTCTGCCAAGATCACCAATGGTTGCCTAATCCAGATAACTATCTGACAATCTAACTTTCATCTCTTTGACCTTAAGTCCTTCTCCATCAGCAATCCAAACAAGTAGCTGAATCTGGGCCTTGGAATAGCATGGCCTCTGAGATAGTAACTGATGACCACACATCCCTTAGGTGTATGGGATAGCTTACCATCTACCTCTGAGCCTACAGACTTATAATTTGTTCAAATTCATATTTGTACACACTATTTTTTATTTTGATTTCGTTAGTATTTTGCTTTGTGGTTTTTGAGACACTTTCACTTTGCTATGTAACCATGCTGGTCGCAAACTCAGAATCTGCCTTTTGGAACCTTGTGAGTGCAGGAATTACAGGAACACACTACCAGGTGCAGGGGACTATTTCCACTTAGATAAGGGAGAAGGAAGATTTTTCTTCTCCACATCAGTATTCATTTCTTTTTGTCTTTGGTGTCTGATGGTTTATTCATACAAAGCAATTTATAACTTCATTGTTGTCTTCTAAGCTCTAAGCTGATTTTCTTTACCCATTCTTTCTTCCCCTCTCCATCTCTCTCTCTCTTTCTTTCCTTCTTTCTTTCTTTCTTTCTTTCTTTCTTTCTTTCTTTCTTTCTTTCTTTCTTTTGGCAGGGTCTCATGGAGCCTAGGTGGGTTTGGGATGCAAATCAAGCTGTTTTTCATCCTCATTGTTTTTAATGATATCTGTCAGACAACTTCCTCCTTCCCTAGACTTCCCAGGGTTTTCTAGATAACTCGCTTGTCTTATCTGTTAAAATCCCATTAAGGAAGAAATGTGTAAATGACACTAAGTACTTTGGTTGTAAAGCTGTCCGCTTATCTCTTTTTAAGAAAACAATGGTTGTCCCAGACATAAACACTACCCTATGAACTAGGAGAACTAGGAGTCTTGGCTTAACTATGGTTATTATTCGTCATCGTAAAAATAAATCTTGAAGCCAACATTGTAACATTGGAGCCAAGAAGGTTTTCTCTTTAGAACCAGACTGTTGAGAGACATTAAAGGTTACTTCATATAATCCCTTCATTGTGTGGTCAAGAAAACAGAAGTCCCAAGAGTTAAGTGAATCAATTAAGGCCAGTATTGATTATGTGGCTTTGATTCTCTGGCATTTGATGCTTTGATACCAGAAAGACTGCCACACATAGTACTAGTTAAGTCCCAAAGAAAGCAAACTACCACATGCAGACTTTGGTAAATAAAACCCCAAACCCTAGCTGTTTGTTTGAGCCCAGTTTGGTCTCAAACTTGTGATCATCCTGCTTCTTAAGTGTTAGATTTACAAGTACATGCCAACATACCACGTTCAACTAGGTACTTTATCAGACAGTACACACCATGCTGATACTCCAGTAAGGCACCTTGGGGCAAAATTGTAGCTTCTAAGAACCACTGTCCCAGTCCACAGCCTTTAAAATGTACCCAAAGGATACAATCTTAAACTTTTGTAGGATACCTAAGCTATCTATTTTTTTCCTGAGATAACCACAATGCAGACTCTGGGTGGTCCCCTCCATGGTCTCTAGCGTCTGTGGCTTGAAGTTCTAGGTATCTGTGAAGATAAAGTTTCTTCATGACATAGAGTTCTTTGTCTGCTCTGACCATGTGTGGTTAGGTACATTTTCCAACAAGTATTAGTAGTAAAAGATACATGACTAGTAAAATTCAGTGGAATGCTAAACCTGTGGTTGCTAAACACATTATAATACCAACTCTGGGAATATTGACACAGGAAGATCGTGAGCGAGAAGCCAGGCTGGGCTACATAGTGAGACCTTGTCAAAAAGAAAAAAGAATCAGTGGGCCTCATCTTGGTCTTTAGATGTACCTTCTCACAGAGAAGTGCATGGCGTAGAAAAGGACTTCTTCCTGGAATAATCTGAAGTTTGGTGTCCAAATAATGCATTCACATATTGTAGGCCAATATAATGTTCAACATCTGGCAGGGTTGGGTCCGAGTGGACATGAGAAGGCAGTCTGCTTGTCTGAGTGCATGGGAATGAGGAGAGCCAAGCATCCACATACACAGGTTATATGCACGGGTGAGGCAACCTTAAAGAAAGCTTTTATATTCCCATGTCTGAGGAGATTAAATTGGCTGTTTCCTAAGCAGACCCAGAGAGCTAAGCTGTTCTAAATGCTCTGACATTATTTAGACCTAGGTCTCTACAGAGCTGTCTTTGTGAGGATGCTGAAGTCATGGTGGGAATTTACCCAGGGAGCAGCTGCTGAAGTGATGCCAAAATGGCGAAAGAATGCCCAACTTTCCCATTGCTCTATAGCAGTTAGAGCAAGCTCACAAAAGGTCTGAGATATCGAGCATACAGGAGACCAGTTATGACAGTAAAGAGTTTCCTGACTAGAACAGAGGGAGACAGAGGAAACAGTGATTCATCCCTGAGCTCTCCTGAGATCAGGACTCCTCAGCTGGCTTTGATGGCTTATGCTTCTAAGTTAGTTTGGGACTTTAAGACAGGAAAATGTAAATGATTCATGTAAAGATCCTGTCATTTGCTTCAGGACCTGAGATGTTAAAATTGGCCACATGTTCATTTTCCTTTCCTTTTCCTTCAGCACAGCAGTACCATTGCACCTGTTTATGTTATTACTAACCCCATTCAATATAAGAAGATGAGAAAACCAAAGATTTCAAACACCCACAATTCCAGTCTTTACTAACAAAACATAGAGTAGCCTGATAGTTTTCTGATCTACCACTAATCTCTGTTTCATTTTTGTTTTGAGTATAATTTTAAGATAATCACTTTTCTACATGCATACAAAATTGACTCTCTACTTCCCTGGAACAATTGTTTTGGTCCCTTAATAAATGGAATTAATACAAATTTATGTATTAATATTACATGAAATCTTTCATGTTGGATGGACATGATTGCATACACCTTTAGTCTCAGCCCACAGGACAGAGACAGGCAGATTCCTTTTTCAGTACAAGACCAGCCTGTTCTACATAGCATGTTCCAGGTTAGCCAGTGGGTAAATAGTGAGACCCTGTCTGAAAAAGAGAAGTCTGACAAATTGAACTGAAAAGCTAACCAATTAAATAAGGAATCTATATAACTAAGCTCTAAATAATTACTGTATAACAACTTGGGACTTAATGGAAGTAAAAGAGCTGGACTTGGCATTTCTGCCTCTGAGTCTCTCAGGCATATTTTCTGTCCATTCTCCATGTTGAGAAAAGAGAGTGCAGGGTCTCATGAGCTGGAGCAAGCCCCACAGCACTGAACCATGTTTCTAGCCCCATCATTTGTACCCTCAGCATGGTTCTTAGCTACAAGAATTCACAAGGCCTTGTGATCCCATAGTGACTCTGTGGATGCTTCAGAAAGTGAGTACCTGGTGAGAAGAGAGACTATGGGGACGACACACTGAACTACTGGTAAGTTATGCCGGAAGAGTGGTTTAAAAAATTCTTCAGTTTTTATTTGTTAATGAAATTCACACATGCTATTTAGATATCTCCTCTGGGGACAGCAGAAAATTCAAAGATCCTCTAGGGAACTAAGCATTTAAAATTCCCATAAACTTGTTTCTCTTCAAGCAGAGTTAATCAAGTCAGACGATGAGAAAGGAAAAGAATTTCTTTTATCCAAATATACAAAGGCGGGCTTCTCTGGAGACTTTGGTTTCTCCCAGGCCTTGTGGATTGCTAAAACTTTTTAAAAATACATAGTTTAAGATCTAATCTTCATAGTATATACATTTTATCCACTGCAAATGTATAATTTGGTGATTTATAGTTTTGTGATTATTAGCAATTTTAGAACTGCTCAAAATTTTCTCTCAAGTCCCATCTGTAACCAACACACAAAGTCACTCTCAGGGCCTGGTCCCACAAGTTCCATTCAGCCAGGCTCCATCCATCTAACCACTGCTTTGTTCCTCCGAGAGGTTGCTTTCTCTAGTCAGTTCATTGAAGTGGAAGCATGGAACATGCAGCCTTTTGCTTCTGACATATTCTAGTTCTTCCAAGGTTAATTCACTGCTGTGGACTAAATATTCTCTCTCCTAAACTCACTATGCTGACAGTCCAAACCCCAGAAGAGTGATATCGGAAAAAGACCTTCAGGGAAGCAATTAGCTTTGGGCAATACTTGAGGTAGCTTTCTAAAGCAGTTTGATTCTACCACATGACCTAGCAGCAACACTGTGAGAAATCTAAATGAGAAAAATGAGAGAGAGCACAGAAATGATACACAAATACTCAGAGCATCATGAATCTTGGACTTTTTATGAGAGAAAAAGACTAAAATGCGTTCTTCATGCTATGCTAGGATTTGAGAAAATGGTTCTTTACCAACCAAGAAAACAGTCCTCCTCACACCAGTCTGCCACACTGCCATGCTGTCTTCTTAGCCTATGAGAAAGAAATGACTATAGTTCAAACCAGTCAGTCTATGGCATCTTGTTATCTTGACTTGACAGACATCCATGTCATGACAGCAATCACATCTTTCCTGTCTCCTACTGAATGCTATTTCTTTGTAGGTAGGCACCAATCTTTAATATCAACTGATGCACAGTTAGACGGTTCCTACCTTGAGGTTGTTATGAACCATGATTCGATGAATATTCTCACCTAGTTCTGTGCTTGACTATCTTTTCATTTTTCTAATTTAGATTTCTAAGGGTGTTGCTAGGTCGTAGAGGGGAATTAAATTATTTTAGTAAGCTGCAGTTTTCCAAACTGGTCTGAGTATTTCACATTTCTCCCAACAGTGCATGTGGCTTCCCCATGTGCCAGTTCCTCACCAGTGTCTCATCTTTCCTTTTTGATTGCAGCCATCTGTGTAGCCACATTCTATTGTATTTCCCTAGGGACTAATAATGTGAAGATATTATCTAATGTTGTCTTCGGGGAGCTGTGTTCCTGATGTGTTGTGCATCTGAAATTTTAACTGCTTAGCTTCTTGGTGCTGAGTTGTAAGACCATGTACGCTCAGTATGGGTCATTTTTAAAGTACATAAAAGGTAAGTGTTTTCTTACCAGGAGAATTTTCTTTTTCATTTAGTCCAGTGTTTTTTTGCTGCATGCTGAGATCATAGTGCCATTTGGAGCACTGCTTATTTGCTTATTTATTACAAATGTTCTGTATTCTGGTGAATTTCACACTTGTATACAATGCATTGTGATCTTGTCCCCACTCCCAACTTCTCTCCATCGACATTCTCCATCTCTCTCCAGCACTTCTCTCCTCCCAAATTTATGTCTTCCTCTTCCTGTGCATAGATGTAGGGCTATCCACTAGAGAATGGGAATTCTACCAGTGGCCACATCCACATTAACGATGACTTTCTGCTCTCTGTCAACTATCTAGTGTCAGTGGCTCTTCAGAATCAGGTAGTGGCTGGAGATCACCTACCAATCTATGCGGGGAATTTGGGCTGGATTACCATAGTGTAAGTAAAGTACCCAGAGCTGCTGTGCATTCATGAGTGCAATGATCATGTCATGTCCAGAGAACAGCATTTCTACAGCTCTCTTACACATCTTCTGCCTCTTACATTCTCCCCACCTCCTCCTCTGTGATCTTCTAATCCTTGTTGGGTAAGTGGTATAGGTCAATGAAAACATCCCATCTAAGGATGATCACTCAGTCTCTTACTCTCAACATTCTACCCAATTATGTGTCTTTGTATTAACTGCTGCCCACTGGGGGCGGGGGAAGCTTCTCTGATCAATGGGACAAGAGCAACCCAAGTCTAAGGGTATAAACATAAATGGCCATAGAGCAAAATAGCAATAGCCTGTAGTATTTTAGGGCCTACCTCTCAGCCATGGGGTTTTGATTAGGATTATACAGTACCAGTCATGAAATTCTCTCCTGTGAAAAAGGTCTCAGATATAATCAGAAGGCAGTGGTTGCCCCATAGCATAATCAAGCCTGTCTTCCTAGTGATTCTTGCTATACAACTTACATGTTGAACCAAAGACTAACTTAAAGCCAGCCAAGTTTTCCAACTTTTGCTGATGGACTTATTTGTGGGTTGAAGAGGATAATAATTTCAAGAAACGGTTTTTCCATAACTCCTAGCACCGATTACCCACACCCTTGGACTTCCTTCAGTATAGAAGACATCTTTACCACCCATAAAGAACCCATCTTGGGGCGCGGGTTGCTGTGCTGATGGTGGGGGTAGTGTGTTTGTGTGCTTCTGGAACAATGGCGGAGGGGGAGTGGGGATAACGACAGCAGCAACCTGGTGGCCATGGAGACTGCAAGCCTTGAAGAGCAGCTGCAAAGGCTGGGGAGAAGTGATGCTGATGGCTGACAAAGTCCTTTGATGGGAAAAGGCCTGGTTTCCACCTGCTATCATGGGTGTGGTTTCCCTGCTGTTCCTGATTATCTATTATCTTGATCCATCTGTGCAGTCCGGTGTTTCCTGCTTTGTTATGTTTTTGTGCCCGGCTGACTACCTTGTTCCCATTCTAGCACTGAGGATTTTTGGCTCTAATAAACGGACCACTGAACAACAGCTAAGATCTCATGAAATCTGCAGTCATCTAGTAAAAACGCAGAGCTGTGGGCTGGTGGGAAGACCTTTTTGCTAAAGGAAGAAAAGCCTAAAATGTACTTCATGACCATGATTGTTTCTCTTGCTGTGGTTGCTTGGATGGGACAACAAGCCCACAACCTGCTTCTCACCTACTTGATTGAGACTTTTGTGTTGTTGCTTCCTGGGTTAAACCAACATGGAATCATTTTGAAGTACATTGGAATGGCCGAAGGGGAGATAAGCTTCTCAAGCAAAAAGAAAAGAAAAATGAGTCGTGCGGCTGCCTCGGAGTGAGCCCTGGCCCTGGGAGCCGTTGTCCAGTGCTGTCTGGATACCTGGGATGTTACAGTGTCTCTTTGCTTCCCTCACTCTGCCCTTGTTAATAGAGTCTCACAGGCCAGGCTTTGTGCTATGTCTAGTGCCAGGTGTAGCTGGGGACACTCCTGTCAGTATGACTTGTCTTACTGAATTCTTATTTTTGACAACTTCCTTTAAAATACTAAAGTGTTGAACTTTACTGTTTTGTACAGTGAACTGTGACTTTGCATAATTGTTGATGTTTGCTTAGCTATATTCAAGGTAGTAGTCTGTGGCTACAGGAAGCTGGTTCTACAGTCTGCTTCCACAGTCTGCTTAACAAACTGTCTTTGTGAGTACAGAGATTGGGTTCACCACTTCTGATGAAGAGACCACTTAAGATTCATTCCTGATTTTCCACTGTGGGAGAATATCCATGGAATTAGATAAAAAATTAATCCCACACCCCAGTGTGTGTAAGCTCCTCTCTCATATGAAACACAGCAGTTTCAGGGAACATTGCCCCTTTGTTCCCGTGAGGAATCGGACAGTCTTTGATGGACCTCTCATTCTCTTTGCACTGCTTCAGGTTAGTTCTAGTCCATAACAACTTTTGAACAACAAGCTTCCAGAAGATTGTATTTGGGGATTTTAGTAGTGTCTTTGTTCCAGGCTTTCAGCTGACTTAAAATGTTTGTGACTTTGCTGTAAGGCCAGCCAGGGATAAAAGCATCCTTTGTTCACTGAGTAGAAAACTAGATTATCTATTAATATTTAAGACCAGAAAATAAAAGGCTTTAAAAGTAAGCCTGGAAATTCTCATTTGTTTCCGTATATTGGCTGTATTTCAGTCACTCCAGTTATGCAGTTGAGAGACAGTGTTTACTGGTGTTTGACTTTCCCCTTGACAGTTCTCAGAAAAATGCAGGGCCACAGCTGAGAGCAGACTGCTGATTGGGGTCTGCATAGCTTTTGCAACTTCTTAAGCTTACTGTGATCACGTGCCCTCTCAGTAGGTAGGCTTTTAGAGCAGTTGAAATCTGCAGAACTGAACCTCTGAGGGCCAAAATAGGACACATTTGGGAACAAGTCCTTAACCCATGAACTAGCTGTAACGTAGTTTGTGGATCCATTGCACTGATGCTGTGAAGCCTGACCTGTCTGTGTTTGCCTCTGTTCTCTCACCGCCCTAGCACTGTAAGCAGTGGTACCTCTTGTAGCATGTGTGTGCCTGTGTGTGTGTGTGTGTGTGTGTGTGTGTGTTTTAGTGTTTTATGACACCCACTTTGGTTTTATATGTTCTCTTGTAAATAAGTCTGCCTTCCTACCTGGAATTTGTGTGTGTATGTGTGACTAATACGTGCTCAACCAGTTAACTACTTTGGCAGTTTTAATCATTGCTTCTACTTCGTTTTGTGGTAGAAGGGGAAAAATTTTAAAAAACAGTTGGAACCACTTTTTTTTTTTTTTTTGACAAAAAGAATCCATCTTGGAGAACACAACTGCGTTTGCACTAATGAGGTAATAAGTGGATCCTAGAAAACCTTAAGGTGGGGCTGGTTACCCAAAAGGACAAGCAATTTGAAGACTGGACCTTTCAGCCTCATCCATCCATTCAGAGAAAATGAATGAAGCAAGAGGCCTGAGCCTAGATCTATAAAACTTGTTGAATAATGCAATTCAGAGATCTAGCTTGGTGAATGCACCCACACGTCAGGAGAGGGCACACCCCAATTCCCCCTGGTACAGAAGCTTTTGTGCTCAGATCTCTTCATAACAGACTGATGAGGTAAATCTAGATCTATAGGCCACCCCGACAGATTGTTGATCATGAAGACCAGGTCTTTGGGAACTCTGAACTGATAGCTGGTTGATCAGAAACACCGGTGGTCTGGAATTTACTACTGGAATTTGAAGCAAGCGGGGACAGTCTTGTGTGTGTGGGCCCTTCCATTTATAAGGATTGGTGCTGAGGTTTTCTAGATATTGGCAGAGCTGTGAACTGTTGCCTCTCTAGTTTGTCAGAGAACTGGCTCACATCAGCAATCACATGTCAGAGCTGGAGGATGCACTCCACAGATGGGTTGTTTGCAGGTGTTGCCTCACTTTGATGGACCACCAAACCTTCCCACATTTTTCTGTGGGTCCATACCAGTTCTGTCCATCAGTGACGTGTGGTTGGGTGGGCTTAGCTCACTCTTTGCCATTTATACGCTCCTCCAATCTGTCCAGGATATGGGTAATTTTATGAATGGCCCTATGTACAGTCCATGTTTTAGATATCACCATAAAGTCTTTGTCTTTTCTTTTTTCCTGCAAGCTTGGTCACTTCACTATCATTCTTTTGTGTTTTGTTTTCCTTGAAAAAATACAAGAGAAATTATTATTAAGGTATTTGTACACATTCACACATATATATACACACAAATGCATGTGTGTACATATTTAAGTTCATTATTTATGTTATATTATATGTCATATATGCTATATTATATATACTAAATTAATTCATCCACTCTATTTTACCCTATTTTCTTTTCCTCTTTCTTGTTAGTCATTACTCATATTGGATGTCATTAATGTAATTTTCAAAATAATCTCCCTAATTACCTTTCCTTTCATTCTTTCTTGTTTTGCAAGATAGTATTGTACCAAACCTGGTCTTCGTACCAATAACCATATTTTTAAAAAGGGACTCAGATACATTGTAGAGCAAAAACAAAACAAAACCTTTTTGAGGAATGAGGTTTTAATTTTGCCTTTCTTTTTCTTTCCTTGCATCTCTGCAAGCTCAGTATTCATTGTCTTTAATGTCTCTTTATTTTTTCAGTTCACAGCTGCAGGACCACATGCAAATTGCAGTTTTACAGATTCTGCTTTTTTGAAGATAGAGTACCCACTATCCTTTTTATTTTGCTTCTATAGTAATTAGACAAATTCTCAGTGCTATTTATAAATTTTTTGAGGAGGAAATCTATTATTTGTAGAAGCAGCGTTGGGGACAAAATCTCTGTGGGGAAGAGGAATGGCCAAATGGAGACATTATCTCAGGTAAACGGACCTATTGTCTCAGACTACTACTTCTTCTCCTTCTCCTTCTCCTCCTCCTTCTCCTTCTCCTTCTCCTTCTCCTTCTCCTTCTCCTTCTCCTTCTCCTTCTCCTCCTCCTCCTCCTCCTCCTCCTCCTCCTCCTCCTCCTCCTCCTCCTCTTCCTCCTCCTCTTCCTCCTCCTCCTCCTCCTTCTTCTTCTTCTTCTTTTTTTTAATGAAATCTCCAATTTCTCTGTTCTTATAACATTATCATTTATTGTTTCTTTCCTCTAGGATAAGTGAAAATTAATGTTTCATATTAAAACTGTGACTGTCACAGGTTCCCTCTGCCTTGCCTTCCTCAGGCAGTTCCTGTATGAAAAGGGCTGGGTCAAAGAAAATCTAAGAACAGTCTCTGTGTTCAGCTCTAGTCTCTACCTGATTCTTTCCTCTGACTTGGTCTGCATAGAAACACTCCCTCCCCAGCCCTGACCTGTCCCTCTTTCATCTCCCTTATGCTTTCTGTCCTGTTTTGAGCCCTCGAGAGTGGCGGAATTAAAGAATCCCAGGATGATCCAGGATTGCACTTTTTACTTTGTAAATAAATTTATACAGTGGGAAATGTCAAATAAAATGGTTATCTGCTCTGGTCTTTGGAATGGACTTGTTTGGTCCAGGTCTGTGGATTACATGTTACAGCTAGGGACTACAAAGACGAGGTTTCTGAGAATCCCTTCCAGGCCCCCGGAGCAACTATCCTCACACCTCTTCCTTCCTCCTGCTTTTGGATGGGGGAGATGTTGTATATCCCCCCACACAGGACTCCTCTAATATTATTCTGATTAACGAATAACGCATTCTCTATTTGTAGCTCTGGGTAAGTGTCCTGGTGGGGTCTGCTCACAGTGCTGTTTCACACTGCATAGCACTTTCCCATTAACTTCTCTGAATGTTACAGGATTGAGTGGATTACCTTCTCATAGTTATTATTCTCAGTGTGTTTCTTTGAGGAAAGATTTTAGTTTGTCACTATAACTAGAATTCTTCAAACTGGCCCTCCCTGCTTTCTGATTACTCTCCTAAACAAATACCATTTAATAAGTATCAATCTAGAAAATCTATTAAGGTTTTCGGTAGAAATCGGATCAATTTAAAGGTACATGGGTTTTTTTTTAAGACTTCCTTCAGCTAATTTTCTTTTGTAGTACCATACCATAGAACCCACAAATTTAGATCCAAGACCAAACTGGCCTTTTGCTCAGAGGTCCTCGTCCTCAGTTCTTGTCTGTTTTTAAATGAGCCCTCGTAGGACAAACAAACTTGCAAATAATTTTTAATACTATGGAGAGAGTAGAGATACTCAGGTTAGCTCATGTTTTGTCAGTGGGGTAGAAAGAACTCTGGTGTTACCTATTTGTTATTCCCTTGCACAAGCTACGTGCAAAACCAAGGTTCTGGTTCTGGGCAAGATGACATGACTGTAGGCAACTCCAACTGTGCCGTTCACATCCTCCTAGCTAGATCTCTCGGCAGCATTTGACACTGCTGGTGACTGGCTCTCTGAATTTAACTCTGGGTCAGCATATCTAGGAACACTACTGCTTCACAGCCTCTGATAGTCCTAAATCTGTGTTTTGTTCATTTCTCAGGAGGGCCAATATTCTTTATTATACAATGTTTTCTATTTTCTTAAACTCACTAACTGTTTTAAAAAGCTTGGTGACTCTCCCAAATATAATACCCATGCCTTACTCGGCCATAAACTTTAGGCTCACATGTAATTTTTAGCAGACCACCTGAAGATTTGGTCCCCAATTGCTGGTGCTGTTTTAGAAGGCTGTAGAGCATTAAGAGAGTGGGATCTTGCTAGAGGAAATGGTTCATTGGAGATACGTGTTTAGATTTCATTGCTGGCTCCCACTTCCTCTCTGCTCTCTGCTGCCTGTTTCTCCAAGATGTGAGATAGCAGGTAGACCTTTCTGTACACTCTTGCTACTATGAGGCCACCTGTCACCAAACCTTCCCCAGCTGACAAAAACCATCATGAAGCTGCATGCCACCAGGTCTTCCTTTCAAAAATAAGCTGTATCACCTCAGACTACTCCAATAGATAGATAGATAGATAGATAGATAGATAGATAGATAGATAGATAGCTCTGTCTCCTTAAGTAGATAACTCTGTCTCCTTAAGTTGTTTCTTGTCAGGGATTTGTTTATCAGGAGAAACGTGAGTTAAGCCCTCCTCATCCCTGTTGCTTCTATGTACTTTAAATCTGTTCCTCACTGGCACTTGGATGTTGCTATCTTCCAGAAATGCTCCTGCCCACGATGCTTAAGTGACACCCACCCAGACTGCTTTGTTCAATTTTCATGTACACTGGAACCAGAATATCCAATAAATTCATGCAATAGTTTCAGATTCAAAAGTCCTTTGAGTGTTCCACTTTACTGTTCTATATGATGAAGTGCAAGTGTCTGCTAATGTCGCCTACGAGACCTTGCCCCCGTCTAGCAAAACCCTTGCCACTTCTTACCTCCATGCTCCTCTGATGTCTGTTCCCATACACGTAATACCTTGTGTCTTTGTCCAGTCATTTACCTTTTCTAGAATGTTCTTGAAAGATGTCTGAGTGTGGTCAATTCTTGCAGCACCGTCCCTGTAAAGGCTCTAGAATCTCTTAAGTAGGGGACATTGTATATCTCAGTACTTAATGTACTCAAATGTTATTTTACTTGTTTTTATAATCTTGTCTTTTTCTTATTAGAAATGTGAAACCATGGCATACAGGGAATGTAAGACTCTCTAATTAGGTGGTAAAATAAAAAGTAAGACTAGCCTCATACTACCTCTGCTCCCAAGCCTCTGTGTTCCGTAACAGCACATGCTTACTCTCTCTTTGTTGTTCTGAAGTCAGCTACAGTTTTGACAATGTCAGAGAGGCTGTGCTTGGCCAAACTTTAGTCAGGCCCTGTGTCTTCCACCAGTTTAACCCATGGACTTCCCTGTACTTTACTTTCAGCATGGACCTCCCTTTCAGTAGATGAACCCTACTAAGTCATTTTAGCCAGAAATCCCATCTTTGAAATCTGACAAGATTTCCATGCTTCACCATGCCCAGAGCTCCATTTAATCACCACGAACTCTTTGGCAAGATTCCGCTTAGTTTGGTTTACTCGAAATCTCCCTCCCCCACCTCCTCCTTACTGTAAATCCCTGCCTATCTATACTGTATTTGGATGAAGCCCACTGTCCGAGGCTGTAAGGACCCACTGCAATAGTCCCTCTATCTATCATTATGGTCCCTTTAACAAGTATTATTGCTTTCTTTTTCTTTAAGAGTAATCTTTCTGAATCTGATTTTTCATAGTGTGAGAGGCTATACTTTGGCTAATTGATCTTTTAGGCTTCTTCCTGACATAAAATTCTGATTATGTGATTGCATTATCTTCTGGCTCAGTGTGACTCTAAACTGTCTCACGAAAACATTGAACAGGGCTTGCCAGGAGCTGCCTAAAATTTATTGTTCATGAAGCCAGGCATCACAATGTATTTATAGAGATCTTTCTTTAGAATGATTGAATTATGCCCTTTTTGTTGCCAGAAGTTTATTTATTCTCCTACAACAAGTATTATATTAATATTATATTTTCTCCTGTGACAGTCTGAGAAATCTGCTGATCATATGCACATAAAGGAATTTTTCAACATTGTCTGGCTTTGAGGCTTCATAATTTGAGAAACCAAGATAGAATTTCAAGTGTAATGAAAGCTGCTTTCCCTGATTTCTCTCTTAAAGTTTCACAGAACAAAGGTTAGATCTGATACCCTGAGCTGTCAGTCAACTGAAAACACTTATTTATAATAAGAATGGTCCTAAAAACAGCAAGCATTTTACAATGTATTTATGTAAGGTGTGGGTGGGGAGAGGCAAGGGCGGGCTGAGAGTGAGACTAGAAATGGGTGGGGGGATCTCTGGGACAAACTGGAGACCTAGGATGGCGAGGCTCTGGGGAGTCTGTGAGGGTGACACTAGCTGAGATATCTACCAGCAGGAAAAATACAGACTGAAGTGGCTACCTCCTGTTCTTCCAGGATTGTAATCCTCCTCGTCCCTCACGAATAACCTAGGACCTGCAGGTCCGGTCACCTACCTCGACTGCCTGGTTGGGTCTCAGTGGGCAAAGATGTACTTAGGCCTTCTGCTATGGGATGTCCTAGAGAGGGATGGTACCCAAGAGGGGCTTCCCTTATTCTGAGGACAAGAAGAGGGGTAATGCAGGGAGGATTTATAAGGATAGGATTGGGAGGAGAGGAGGGGTGGAGATATAAAGTGAATGAATGAATGAATAAAAACAAACAAACAAACAAAGACATGGACTGCAACTTGTTTTAGAACCATACTATCCTGTTGGCTGACGTATACATATGTGTCCATAGGGGGTGGGAGGAGTAATGTGTGCAAGCATTGTTTCAGCAACACACCAGTTTAATAGACTGACTCACAAAATAACAGCTATAATTTATAAAATGATTACTGCCTGTTAGGCCTGGCTTCAAGCAAATTACGTGGTCCAATTTGTTTAACTCGTAGTCTTACTAGTGAGAACTATTATTTTCCTCATTTTTATTAGATGGCAGATGTACACTGGGCCATTTGTCTCCTGAGAATATAAGGATAAGCACCACATGAGCTCTCCGGTGGCTAGATGCAAGTTGTCTCTTCTCCTCTCTTTTGAAGGAGGTTATACAGTGATCTACTCCGTCTCCAGGTCAGTGACAAAAATAGTTTGCTGAGATTGACTGCTGTTAATCTCACCAGGTGGGAATAAGACCACTACCATCATTTTTGAGTCAATATGAAGCAAGCTTTATTAAATACTGACCAGAACAATGGACACTGGCCAGGTCCATACCTGGGAGTCCAAGAAAATGACTGTGAATTGTTAGTCAAGCACTTACAAAGGCAAACCCAATAAGACGTCCCACCTTTGTCCAATCATGGGGAACCTGATCTACCTTCTGCCTACATATTTCCCTACAAGTGATCAAGCTTGTTATCTTGCATGAATAGTCCCCAGCATTCCAGAAAGTCATCTGTCCTTAGGCAGGTGGGGCTTACAGGTTAAAGGCATTTTTGTTTTATAAATCTTGTAAGCATAATAAATTAAAACTTAAAACATAACTTTAGCCCTTAAATTGCTTATTTACTTTTTCAGGATTTTTGTTATACACTACTCCACTCTGTCTCCACATCCAGAGACAAGAATATTTGGCTGATGTTGACTGCCTCGTTATATTGGGGGGCGGGGAGGGGTGAGATCAGAGGATAAATTACAGGAGTCCTGGGTCCAAACTCCAGTAGTTAGTATCACACAAGCACATTTACTTGCTGAGCCATCTCACTACAATCCTTTTATTTTCATACTTACTTTGTGTATTTTGGTGGTTTGACCTCATATGTTTCTATGTAGCACATGTGTGCAGTGTCTACAGATGCCAGAGGCAACATAGCCTTTGAAATCATGTGGGCGGTGGGAATTGAACCCAGATCCTCCAGAAATGCAGCAAGTAACTCTTAAACTCTGAGCCATCTCTCCAGTCCCATCCATCACTTTTTAAAAAGTACTAAGTTTTGCTTTTTGCAGACATAGAGTAGACATAAAGTAGTAAAGTAAAAAGAAACCATCACCCTGCCATAATGACTGATAGCAAGCTTGGCTTTCTAGCCTTGAGAGGCTTTAATTTCAAATCATGTCAAAATATTATATTTTATTATTAGTTATTGATTTTAATCTCTTATTGTTCCAAATTTGTAAATTAAATTTATAAATAGATCAATAAAAAAAAGTGGCATATAAAGGGTTTGGGACTATTTGCCAATTCAGGCGTTCACCAAAAGTTCTTGAAACACACTCCCTATAGATACAAGGAAAGTACTGAAAATTCATTCTGCAAACTAATTTTGGTAGAAACAGAGGTGACTGTAGAGAGAAAAGTAACATTCCAGTTGAAAACTGCCTCAAGCTTTTAAATTTTCATTGTTTCTTTGACCTTGAGTTTTTGTCATCTTTCTGTAAACTGGACCAGCTGCTCCATTTTTCTAATGGCTAAGATTCTTCAAACCATTTACCTGTCTAATTACTTTCAGTCACTGACAATAAACATTATGTCTTTTGCAAAGCCCTGTGATCCAAATCTGGACTACTTGATAACTCTGCAGAGAAATCACAGTGGCTCAGACATGAACACACTACAGATATCGAGAGCAATGCTCAACCTGAAATGTTTCCTAGAACCCAGGATCTAAAAATTTCCACTGGATTTCCTTAACTTGGTTTATACTTTGGTCCGATTCTTAACATGTGTTTTTCCACAAACATCTGTTTCAGTGAGCTACAGAAGAATCTAATAGTCTAGTTTTTGAGCTCTTGAGATCTCTGCCAAGTTTCAGACAAGGGGATGAGGGTGCCTCAGAACATATCACCAAAATATTGACCACAGGATGCTAGAATACAACATTCTAAAATGTGTCTATTTGATGTAGTCATAATATTTTGGTTAATTTTTAGAGCATTTATTTGTGTGTGTGTATGAGTGTAAGTGTGTGTATATGTGCATGTGAGTGTGTGTCTGTGTATGTGAGTGTGTGCATGTGTTTGTGAGAATGTGTGTGTATGTATGTGTGTCAGTTTGAGTGTTTGTGTGAGTATGTGTATGTGTTTGAGAATGTATGTGTATTTATGTGTGTCTGTGTATGAGTATCTTTGTGCAAGTGTGTGTTTGTGTGAGTGTGTGTGCATGTGTACATTTATGTGAATGTGTATGTGTGTGTTTTTGAATATGTGTATGTGAGTGTCTGTGTGTGCATTAGTGTGTGTTTTGAGTATGTATGTGAGTATGTATATATGTATGTATGTGTCAGTTTTTATGTGAGTGTATGTATGTTTATTATGTGAGCTTGTGTGTATGTGACTATGTGTATATGTGCATGCATAAGTGTGTGTGCAACTATATATGTGTGTGTACGTGTGTGAGTTGTGTGATTTTGTGTGTGTGTGTGTGTGTGTGTGCCACTGTGCTTGTTTGAGAGTCAATACTTTCTTTTACCCCAATTTTCTTTTTGTAGCTACCTGCTTATCTTTGGGGTAGGGATATTAGTCACTCAACTTTTTTTACCTACTGCTTTACTGTCTTAAAACTAAAAACACAGAGGAATAATCATTCTCCCAAAATGGTCAGCTCCCAGGATTGAACATGAGTTACCAGGTTTGCCCAGCAAGCATTTCTGATGAGCAATCTTGCTGGCCCTTTTAAGGTACAACTATTCATATCTGGTTTTTTAGTTTTAAAGAAAGATAAAGCTGTTCAGGTAGAACACTCAAGTGATTAACATAACCTACTACAAAGGTAAACAGGCATCTCATTACAAAAGCCCAACTGAAGTGACAAGCTGTACACTACTTTGGATGGTTCATGAACTCTAATGAAAACTTAATTGTTTTGAGAAATTTTAGGCATATAGGAGTATCTCTGAAAATTTTTCCCTTTGTGAGAGAAATATGTGTGCTCACTACCCTGCTTTGGGCTCCATGTGTCCTCTTTCCAAACAGAAATTACCTCACTCTGTTACTTAGGCTTTGCTCCTGTGTTGCTTTGTGGGACCCTGAGATGATTCTTTTCCAACAATCACCCATACTGGCTTGGCTTGGAGAATTGATTTATTTGTCTGGAAGAGAAATATATCCATATTTCCACTACTGCTAACTATGACAGGTTTGTAGTTTTATTTTCTTTTGTAATTGGTTTGACAAATTTTTAATATGCTCCACAAAATACAAGGCATGGGAGAACATGGGATAGAGTAGAAAACATGTTGCTTATCTGGAAATAGACACCTAGAAGCTATTTTGGTTGAAAAAAAAGTGTACAGATACCTAGAAGCTATTTTGATTGGGGAAAACATTTTTAAAGCATCTATGAGGGATGGAAATATTATTGAGAGCCAGAGGTTGTGAATGACAACAAGGAAACAGTGTTATGCAGACACAATGGGGGGAACAAAGTTCCACACAAGAGAATCAGTTTTCCTTAAGAATGTGGCCCCTAGTAAATCAATGACATTCCCCTGGAAGGCCACCCATTCAAAAGTATATTGACAGCACAAATTGTATTTGATGGGGAAAAAAGAGATGACACAGCATTGGGTGGGTTGTAGAAGTGTGGGTGGATCTGGAGGGAGTTCGAGGAGGGTACCAAATATCCTCAAATACATTGTACAAAGAACTAATAAGAAATAATGGAAAGGGAGGAGGGGACATTGACTCCTCACCTAGACCCTCCCACAAGGTAAACCAACAGCAGCTTGCCGCCTCTGCCTAATTTGGTCTTTGCTTTATTTTCCCTGAAGGTAGAGAGATTAAATCTTTGTTCTTAATCTTTCCTCTTGAGTCATCGTGGATTTCCAAAGAAACAGTCAAGGGTCATTCCTTAGGACGTAATGCAAGCCTGCGTGACAGAGCAGAATTCATCTTGTGGGATCCAGACTGTCCCCTCAAGTGCATTAGAACTTCTGCAGACCACCTTGCAGAGGAGAGCTAAAACAGTGATCAAGCTGACCATGTCTTGACCATTCCTGCTTCATTATGCAAAGGTATTGACCTTTGCGCCAGTCTTCCTCAGTTTAAAGCCAACCCACCATTCATTTTTTCCAATAAGACTATATTGAGTCTCCTTTCTCTGCTTTTCACCATTAATTGATGAACTTGGTACTAGTGACCAAGCTGTGCCTACTGGGATTGCTTTTGCCCTAAAGTTCTAGTATCTTTTGCTTTGCGGGGTTGTGGGGGCAGAGTGATATGACATGCTTGAACATAGCTATGAAGATATCTAGTCATATCACACAGTGATTAAATTCCAAGTAACCACTATGCCTGGTTAAGTTGGTAATTATGCAACAACAACAACAACAACAACAATCTATGATAGAGACATACAGTTGAGAAGATGGCCCATTGTTTCTCTTAATCCTGCCTCTGAAATTCCAGAATTAGTAAGCCAATAAACAATGTTTTCTCTTTTGTTTCTTGTGCTAAGCCCCAGAATATTGCAAAAATAAACTACATGGGATGGACCTTTGAATGAAACATCTCAGTAGAAAGTTCAATTGTACAACCTCAGAACCATCAGTTAGACCTTACAAGAAAAGGGTGAACTGTTACTGAGTTCATCTAGTGTCTAAAATGCCAGTCTTCTTTCCTTAATTGCTAAAACTATGTTGAAGCCAGCTGAGAAACAGCAACCTAAGTGTTCTGCATATTTTGTACATCTTTTCTAAACTTGGAGGGCTCCTGTACCATCACAAAGGAGGGATGATGAGCTCAGAGAGGCCTTTGTCAGTGAATGGGTGACAACTTCAGTGGGACTTACTGGTCTTATCTTACTACTGCACTTTCAAATTAAGTGTTGTATTATCAAGGTTCCTTAATTTCTGTATATCCCAGTTGCCTCTTTGGTAAAATAAAGACAGCATCAAAGCAGGATTGTTACCACCGCAAAGAACAGAAGAGTGTATGTGTTCGAGCAGTATGAATCTTGAAACACATCACTGATTGTGAGGTATCCCCCTGTGCTGGTGGGGACCTGAAAACAAACACTGGGCAGTTTCTCTGAGAAAAGCTACTAAGGGAATGAAATGTTCTGAGAAATAAAAACTGCTGCCGGGTGGTGGTGGCGCATGCCTTTAATCCCAGCACTTGGGAGGCAAAGGCAGGCAGATTTCTGAGTTTGAGGCCAGCCTGGTCTACAGAGTGAGTTCCAGGTCAGCCAAGGCTACACAGAGAAACCCTGTCTCAAAAAAACAAAAACAAAAACAAAAAAAAACCAAAACCTGCTGTTCTTTATTTTCTGGCCGCCAGTACTATGGACCCTGAATAGATCGACATGCTATCATTTTGACTAAGTTGAAGTAACTATTACATGAAAGATAGGAAAACACAGTTCCTTTCCATTGATGGTAACCTCGGTGTTTTAAGGGAAAAAATTACTATTGCTATTTTCAGAAATGGTAGAAATTGACCTTTCTAAAAATGACTTTTATATATTTTTTTAAAATAACACATTACTTTAGAATATTAGGTTCTACTTCCTGGTTTATAGCTTTTAATGCTAGCTCCATCTTCCAAAGCTTCTATTACCTTGTTTTATAAGGAAGCCAGTGAAATTCTCCATTTTCTACAAAGGGCAGAACACAGGAGGGAGACAGTCACTGATTGGTCACTCCCCCCACCCACAATATGACTCAAGTTTCCTGTTCCCTGCTGGTCTAAGGATGGAGACACATTGGAGGGCACGACCTTGTCATTCTCATCTGGATAAGGCAGGGTCCTCTATTTTAGAGGCCACTCACCAATCAGGGCCAAGTTCTGAAAGTCACCTTCTTACAGATTCCAGACATGGAGCCAGATATATTTCTGTCTTGAATATAACTGATCAGAACTCAAGGCTCTGAGACTTTACATCCTTCAGCTGTTCCATCATACTTAACATTCACAATGTCTCTAGGTACTTGAGCCTCGGCTGGGTCGCATAGCATTAAAGCCCTAAAGCAAGTCACTGAATTAAAAATGGTGAGTGCTGTGCTTAAGCAGTCTGTTCCTCCTGTAAGAGTCACGGTCTTACTCCTTAGCATCTATTTTAAGGCTAAAGATTCTCTACCCATTATCAAGTGACAGCTGTGATAGACCTCAACAGGCTTCATAAATCTCAACAAAGTTCACACTGGCAGAGGGGAAGGGCATCTTTATCTCACTGCTAGTCCATTTAGAAGCCCTACAGACACAAATCCAGAATTAATAAAACAAAGAAAGAAGCAGTGCAAAAAAAAAAAATGATACCCAGGCAAACAGCTAAAGCCCCTGTCTTCTGGGACAGATAGAACCATACACCTACTCATAGCAGTAGCTGAGAACTCTACTGAGTCACAGCTGTGCTCCAACCAAGTGTACTGACCTTGAGACCAAAGTGTGAGGACAAGCAAGGGCACACCTCAAGTTGCTTCCATTGGAATAATCAAACTGCAATCCTGTGGGAAAGGCAGGGCAAAGGGCACTTCCTCCTCAGCTGCCAACCTGTTCTATACATTCAGCAAGACACACTGAAGAGAGAAGATGAGTAAAGGCAGGTACTGCCAATTTAGTTTTAAATGAAAAATGCCAAGGTAGGGAGGTACACTGTCTACAAACACACAATTTAAGCCCTGGTGATTTCAGACTTTGATTTGGAGCAGACTTTGATTCTGGGTCACTGAACGACAGTGTTTGTTGTTGTAGCCTATTTTATACAAAGGTCCTTGAGGTGGAGTTTGGGGAAAGAGTAAAACCAGGGATGCTTGTAGTTATCCAGAATATCACACACACACACACACACACACACACACACACACACACACACACACACACACACACACACATTTTGTCTGCATGTATCAGGTGTGTGACTGCAGAGGCCAGAGGGCATAAGATCTCCTGAAACTTGAGTTATAGATGACTGAATCACCATATGGGAACCAAACTTGTCGACTTTGGAAAGCAGCAAGTGCTCTTAACCATTGAACTATCCATCCAGATCCCAGAATGAGTCTTTACAAAGAATAATCTATCCTGTGACTAAGTGCTTATCATCACTCTGACTTTCCCAGGTCCTGGGGCCAAGTGTTCTGTTAAATTCATCAAATGCTCAGCATGTGTGAGACTGATTGATTCACCTGTTGGCTGCAGCTTTCGGATGGTTTAGTCAGACCACAGATAATCAAGTTGTCGTTCTGAGTTTCTCTTCAAAATGAAGTAAAGGCACAAGTTCCTATTGGGACCTCTAGTCTGATTTGAGGGTTTCCAGTTAGGAAGGAAATCTAGGTGTCTTTGATGTTGAGTAAATCAATGTAAGGAAATTATCTGGACCAAATATTCCTAATATTTACTTCTGATTTTTCTGGCTTTGTTTTTGTTTCTAGTCCAAATAGATATGAGATTCTTCATTCAAAAGCTCTCATCTCCTTCTCTGTTGCCCCAGCCCCCATTGCCCCTTCTTTCCATTCATTTTTGTCATTATAGTGCCGGGATGTAACCCTGGCACGAGGCATGCTGAACACACATCTACAACTGAGCTACATTCACCTCCTAAACACTATTTCTTTATAAAGACAATTGTGATTATCTTGAAAGTTTTCTACTTACTAAGAATACATTCAATACATAAAGTAAGATTATCTAGTGGCTAAAAGGGACTGAGTAATAAGTAAAATGATAACTTACCTGGTAACATAGTGAGTCTCCCCTATGTGTCAAAAGTTACTCATAATCTCCAGGCATAACAAGAGCACTGTTGGTCTCTTTTACATATGAGGTTAACTACAGTTCAGACAGGAAATGACATCATGGGGGTGTGGCATGTAATTTGAACTCAGGATCTTTTTACATCTACATTGGTGAAATTATAGTACTTCCCTTCATAGATAGATAGATAGATAGATAGATAGATAGATAGATAGATAGACATACATATATATACATATATATGTGTATATATGTGTGTATATATTGAGATATATGTTAAAGACAACACAAATGGCCTAGGGTTTTTTTAGAGGTGGGTAGTTAGAGGTGATCTTGATCCTCTCCCTTGTTAGAGTGGTATGTAATTTCATCATGGATCAAAAAATCACCAGGTCAAACTCCTTATCCATCAAGACTCCATCCCCTACTCCTTGTAACTCTGGTCTGGCTCCCTTGGTTAGAACCTGCCTTAGCTTTCCAGTCTTTGCTGCTGTCCCTAGCCCACACAGCTCATAGGCAAACTGAAGAGCATCTGTCTTCTGACTTTGCCTTTCCCACCTCCACTCTCAAGCCATGCACTCTCTGGAGTGACACCCATGCTCTCTTCCTCTTGGTTTTACAGCTCTCAATAGCTTCCTGTGAAGTTACACAGAACTCTCTCCATATAGTCCTCACAAAGGACTCCTTTTCCCCTTGTAAAGTCTTTATTTGTGTGTGAGTTTCATGTGGCTCATGAGATTGCTGGGTGATGCAGTTTCATTTTCTAGTATCAACCTTCCAAAGGAAAGATGAAGTGAGGACACTGGACTTACAAAGTTTTATGAATTTATAGTCAAATATTAATTTCAGATGCAGAACACATAAGTATAATATTTTGATATTTTACAATTCAAATAACCACATGGAACATAATTGAATTGAAAACCTTCATTCCTTCTCTGCAATTGAAATCTCATCAGTCCTGTATTTTGTCTCGCAACGCACCGATCATATTTTGAAGAATGCCTTTCAAATGTGTACTTCTGATCTGGGATGCTGGCATCATACCAACGACCAAAGTGATGAGAGCAGTAATTCTCTCCAAATTCTACTTTTAAGATTGATTTTTACTTTTGAGATTGATTTTTCTATTTTAAGATTTCCAAAGAATTTCTCCAAATCTCAAGACTAGCTGCTAGTCAATTACACACCACTTCACCACTAGAACTATTACAAAACAGAAGCATGCCAGTGTCCTCACTTCCATATCAGCTTTCCTTTGGAAGGTAGATACTAGAAAATGAAACTGTGTGTCACCCAGAGATCTCCAGAGCCAAACGAAACTCACACACGAATAAGGACGTGACTGACCCATTTGGTCACTGCTAAATTTTGCCTACTAAGTGTGACATGAATATTTAAAAGCCCAGGGGTGTGTTGATGAGCAGGGAGGGCAGACTTGGCAAAGGGACCTTGGTCACTATCTCGATTTTCCACCTCCAGCAGTGCTTTTCTCCCACGACCCCTGCTATTTTCCCAGGATGCTCAGCGAGGGTCTTTTCTCCAACCTCTTCCTTGCAGCATCTTCTTATTATGTGCCGGGAGCCTGCTTGGACTGGAATGGGCTTGAAGTGGGACACAGAGTCGGACTTTGCTTTAAAGACGATGGTCTCTGGCCTTCTGGCTCTCTAACTATACCGAATGCTTGCTGATAACTTCTAAAAGATTCTAAAACCTTTCTTGGTTAAAAAAAACACTAGCTTCTTTTCTCTTTAACTCTGTGCTGTATTAAACATTATAATTCTCTGTGCTTTAACAATTTATGCTTAAATAAGCGCTAGGAAAACTTAACTCTTACTCTTCTGTGCTTCATCACTTGCTAAAAACTTAACTCTTTATTACTTGTGCTTTAATAAGTGCTAATATCTGGCAACTAACACATACTGTTAGCAGCAGGAAATTAAGTAAAAGGATTTATTGTTAGTACTCCTTTTTCTGGCAAGGCAGCCAGAAGCCCTTCATTGGCCTGGCTGGTTAACTCTTTGTGAATCAGAGAGGAAGGAAAGGAAAGGAATTAAGATGCTGTATACAGACAAACATGCACAGATGCATATACATTCAATCATTCATGCACCCACACTCTGGCTGGCCAACAGTCTATAACGATCAACTCCACACATATTCATGTATGCTTACACATATACCCTACACATAAACATATAGACAGACAGACATACACATTTGGATGGATGGATGGATGGATGGATGGATGGATGGATGGGACAAGGGTTCCCAAGTCAAACCATTCAACCAACAACCTTATTTCTTTTCTCTGGTCTTTTTGTACCTTCTTAGACAAAAAGTTCTTTGGAAATTACCTCAGAGATAAAATGTTACATAAAATGGGAGTTACAGAAGAATGTTGATATTAAATTCAAAGCAGTGTTTCATCATAATATACTCATTAAAAGTTCAAAGCAATAGTTTATACATGTTTTTGCCTTATCATGATGCACACCTGTGACTTTATCCTTGGACCTAAATGTTTTTTCTTGAACACAAAATTGTCCCAAGTCTATTTCTCTTATTAGTGTGATTATGAAACCTCGTTGTATTTCTTATGCAGCCTTTACTTACTATTCTGAGGAGTGGGCACATTCTATTCTTGATTCTAACTTTATTGCATCTTCCTAACAACTAAGACCATCTCTTAAAACTTTCTTCCTAAAATTATTTGAATCAAATCAGGAATTCTATAGAATTATTATCTGTCTATATAGCATCACCACAAGATAGTACATCTTTGTAGGTCTGCAGAGATCTTCTCAAAAGGGTAGGGCTAATGCCTTGTGATAGTTAAATATTTAATAATAACAGGAAAAGCATATTAATGGCAGGAAGCTTTTCTAAAATGGAATTCTCCTGGTCCTTGTCTACCAGAGGTTGTAGATTTTAATTCAAGGCGGACCCATCTCAGGAAGATGCTTGTTTTCTCCACTTCTCCTACGATGATTCCTGACAATTATGGAGATAAACAACTTCACAAACCAGTCTGAACACTAATAAAAGGCTAATATGGAGTCACTAGTCTTCCTTCTGGAAAGACCAGCTCAAATGCCATTCATGTCTTCTGTAAAGACTCTACTATTTTCTTGAGGTTAGTCACTTCCTCCTGGGAGCCAGCACACTTCCGAGGCCCCCTACTACAGTACAATGGTTCAGCTGTTTATAATTGCACACATACACAAAATGCCTCTTTTTGTACTTCTACTGCTAATGCCATTGTAATTAAGAGGAAATAAATATAAATTTTCTAAGAGGAAAATAAATATAAATTTATTATATTTATATTTATTTTCCTCTTAAATAAGAGGAATATGATCAGTTTCAGGAATTTGAACAATACACTAAGTTACCAACCTTAAGTTGTTTCTTCTAATTACAACCTCCGACTGTGCTACCTTAAAATGCTAACTCGAATTTCTATCATGACATCTTAGATAACATGGCATTCTGGTCACATTCAATTGTGAAACACAAGCATGCATATTTTGAAAGAGATGGGGGGTGGGGGTGTCATGGTACCCATTGCTCTTTTTCAGTCTTTTTCTTTTTTCTGTAAAGTTGGGGGCAAGGAGGAGAAGTATTCAAGGCAGAGCCCACTGTATAAAAACAGCCACACACTGGTTTGAAGTGTTAATATAATGAAATTTCAGCATGCAGTGGTTCTCTTCAATTTGGATGGTTCCATTTGCATGGCTCTCTGTAGGAACACAGTGCTCAGGTTCTTGGGGAGATGTTTACTTTTCAAAAGAAGCTCACTCCAACCCTGCCTCCCTCAGAATCCTGCTGCATGCAGTGCTTTTCTGGAGGGGGCGGCGTCTCTCTCTTCGTCCTGTGGTTTCATGTACTGCATTAGGGATTTTGCATCTTATCCTAAACTGCAAGTATTCATGGGAAGCCTTAGAAATGATTTGTTCTCTTCAAAGCATTCTGTCTTTTCCAATAAACCTCATTGCATATTTTAAAGGTAGACAACACAAAGTCCGACTATTCTTTATTTTGATGATTTGAGGCCCTAAGAGTAAGTCATATCTCCTGGTAAGTCCCTGCCTTCAGAGTGTCTAAAGCAGAACAATGTGCTCCTCCATGCTTACAAACTTGCTCTTTTCCCAGATTCATTGGGAAACCCTCCTCAGAATCTTCTACTGTGCTCAAGCAGAAACTCTGCAGTGAGCCTGGAGACCTGGAGATGAACAAGGAGTAAGATGACAGGGACATCTTTTGTTAGCATCTCTACCCATTAAGATTCTCTTGGGTATGCTGCTTGACTTTGTTTTCAACCATCTGTTCATAATTGTGGATATGGGTCTTCCATCAATCACTGCATGGTGCTACAAAACTGAACCATATGGGTTCGGCCTAAAGCTGGCATGTAAGCAACTCTGTAACCAATGCTATTAATAGCTGGTTATATATCTTAAATATTGGTATCAATAAGGTAACATGTTATCATCATTTTGAGACTTGGGAACATATTTGTAACTATTTCTAAACAGTTATTTTCTAACTTTCTATTTGTATGTTCTCTGTACAGCTTGCAGCTTTAGAGTTCACAGGCACTGATGGTTAAGTAAGTTAGGAAGTGCCTCCATTTCTGTTAGAACCTTTAATGTGCAAGGGCTGAAGTGCCACTAATGCAATTAATTTCTGTTTGTTCTCTTTGAACATATCCAGACAGTGTTTTTAAAGAGCTATTTCTAAGAAGCATAAAATGAATCACATGTACTCAGCATGTCAATAAGTAATTAGTACCCAATTAAAGAGGGAGAGATAAATCTACTGCTTTTTCTGAGGGAGGCTGGTACATTTGTCCTGCCTTGAACCACCAGGCAATTTAGAGATTCAGCTAAAGACTTCTGATGCTGCAAATCACATTTATGGGTTGAACTGTGTCTTCTTTCAAGAGACATGTTGGAGGTTGGAGTCCTAACCTTTCAACTTTAATGTGTGATAATACTTGGCATTAGGGTCTTTCTGCAGAAAGGAAAAAGAGGTCATTAGGGTGGCCCATATCTAACATGATTGATGCCTTTATAAAATGGGAAATTTAGACACACACACACATAATGAGAGAATAAGAAGATGAGGGGAGAAACTGAGGTTGTTTGTGTTTTAACAAAGGGATATCAAAGATTGCCCGGAGCTCATGAGAAGTTGGCAAACATGGACAACAGTCATCCAGATAGTTCTCGGGCGTTCGTATCACATCTGCTGGTATGAGATTTCTTAGCTGTGGGACAACAGGTTAATGTTATTTATGCTGCTTAGATTGTCATCGATGTTATGTCAAGCCTAGAAAACTGGTGCAACATGGCCAGCTGTGAACTTCCCACATCTCTCCCTCTGTTTCTCAAGTGCTGGGATTGCAGGTATACATCACTAGTATTGGTCCTCCATGTTTTCCAGTTCAATGATTTTGTTTTTCTTCCATTCTGTCCCTTGGAGAAAATGAAAGAGACAAAGAACTTAAGAAACTGCTAGAATGTAAAGGAAGGTGAAATGACCTTGGCTTCTAAAGTAAGTGGGGATAATGTCCCAGGATTTGGCACCAAGACTTGGTCAAGAGCTGTGTTTACCACAGCTATGTTTACCAATAGCTCAGTTGGTTAAACGCTCACCACATAAGCATGAGGATGTGAGTTCCACCCCCCCACTCACAAGTAAAAAGTCAGGTCTGCTGAGGCTACATCATAAACAAAATAAGTAACTCATTGTAGGGACATTTGTAGCATGGTAGGCTTATTCCTATGAAGCTGAATTAAAGTTATTGTGACTAAGATCCCTCGAGCAGGAATTGGAGAGATGTTTGGCAGTAAAGAGAATGTGCTGCTCTTGAAGGTGATCACAACTCAGCCCCCACCACAGTCAGGCAGCTCACAACTACATCCCCAGAGGAGATGGCATATGCTTCTGGTTTCTGTGGACACACACACACACACACACACACACACACACACACACACAGAGAGAGAGAGAGAGAGAGAGAGAGAGAGAGAGAGAGAGAGAGAGAGAGAGGGAGAGAGACCCATAAATAAAGATGACATGAAACAAACAAATATAAAGATATCTCTTAAAGCAAAAAACCAAATAAACAAAGAAGCCAAGAATACCTCAGCCAAAGAAAACATGGTTTTTACATGGAAACTCACCGGCAAGGTGGAATAGATGCAGTATATGTCTTTGTTTCACATAATTTCAGAGAAAAATCTTTAGAGAGTCTTGCTAATGAATAGAGCCAAAAGTAAATAAAAATCAACAAGTAGCCAAAGTTGTTATATGTTTAAGACAAAGAAAGAAAGTGAGAGAAGACCATAACTTTATTTTTTCTCTTTAGAGTGTCGGTGCATCCTAGAACAGAGGATGCTTTATTTTGACAGTTACAGGAATTTTACATCATGAACTGAGGTACACAATGAATGTCTATTAATGGTATTTAAGATAAACCAAGGAAATCTGGCTCCAAATATAAAATGTTCCAGCCCTGCACATCCAAAAAGTACTAAGCTGGGTGGAGGTTATGTCCATCAGTAGCCAAAGGTCATCCTCTGGTCATAGCAAGTTTAAGGCAGAAGTGGAGAACACAGAAAATGAAAGTTAATAATAACAAATATAAAAAGTTATACAGAAAACACTTCAGAAAGCACATAATGTCCTTTGAGATGGCAGTCCAACCAAGAAGAAAGGAAATCAGTCCCCTGAACAACACAGGAAGCTGGTAAGATCAAGGTGTCGAGTCATCCACCTCCCCAAACCTGTAACATTCCCAGAATAAAGCATACTTAAGTTAAAGATTCTATAAGGATGATTAACTGTTTGGAAACCTCTTTATCTTTTAATTTATTTTTTAAGATATAGTCTCATGCAGCTTTGAATGGCTTCTAATGGCTTCAAAGAAGCTGGGTATCAGACATACCATAAACTACCAATCCTCTTGCCTAGGCTTCCCAAGGACTGGAATGACAGCACTCATTGTGAATTTGTGAGCTCCACACCCAGCTTAGAAATTGTTGATTATGCAGAGCTGGACTCTTTTTAGATTCAGAGCCAAATGACCCTGGTTTATCTTGAATACCTTAACCACCATTCATTTTCTACCTCAGTTCAGGACCTAAAATCTTTGTGATTGTCAGATAAAACCTTTTAGAATATGTTAACTTAGCATAGCATTCTTCTCCATAAACCCCAAAGCTAAGAATGTCATAACATGGAGACCCATAGCAGACTTTCCCTGCTTTGCTGAAACCTGCCCATCTGATATTCCCACCAATGTGCATGGAAAATACTTTACGACCTTCTTTTACTCTGTGAGTATAAAACCTTCGTGAAACTGCTGCTTCTATGTTGGGGTGTGTTATGTGGGACAATGCTGGATCCAGGTCCTCGTGCCATTGCTCACTCATATTTGACTCAAGAATAAACTCTTTTATTCCCTATGAGGTGAGAACCACGATTTGCATCAACACCCTTGATAGGTCTGTGTATTTTGTGTGTGTATTATAAGTAGACTATTGAGGGGAGAAGGTTTCTGTTATGAAGATGTGTGGATACCATCTGTGAAATATAAAAAGGGAGGGAAAGTAGGAGGAATACTGTCCTAGTTTGCTTTCTATTGTTAGAAAAAAAAACCCATGACCAATAGCAACTTGGGGAGTAAAGGGTTTATTTGGCTTGCATGTCTAGATCACAATCTATCATGAAAAGAAGTCCTAGTAGAAGCTGAAGGCAGAACGCTGATATAGAGGTCATGGGAAAATCTGTAAAGTGGATTGCTTCTCATGGCTTGCTCGGCATGCTTTCTTAGAACTCAGAACCACCTGCCCAGGGGTGGTAACAGTCACCCTGGGCTAAGCCCTCCCACATCAATCACTAATCAAGAAAGTGCCCCACAGGTTTGCTTACAGGCCAATCTGATGCGACATTTTCTCGATTGAGGTTCCCTCTTCCCAGATGACTTCAGCATCTGTCAAGTTGACAAACAAACAAACTAACTAGCAGACATATTAAAATTGTCAAAATCGAAATGTAGTTGCTTGTATCAACTCTAACAAGGTAAATCCAGGGTGCTGGATAGGTTTTGTAATGCAATTGGACATCACATAATACTAGAAACACAACTTTCCCAAAGGCCGACAAAGCCTGATACAAAAACAAGTACTTCTAAAAAGACATTTTCCTAGCAACTGTCTATTCAACCCTGGAAGGATGCCAGTCAGATGAATTATTATAACCAACGTTTATTTCTTCAAATATCTGATGGAATCATCTCCATTTTATCTTTAAAGACATCTCCCTATCTTGGCCTCTTTGAAGCTATCCATGGACTGCACAGGCCAGAAGCATCAAATTCTCTGGAGCTGGCATTATAAATGTTGTGAGCCACCCTACATGAATGTGGTATCCAGACCAAGGTCCTCTAGAAGAACAGCAGCAAGTGCTCTTAGCCATCAAGTCACCCTTCCAACCCCCATGCATGGAAATATTGCAATGTAACACTATTCAAATATTAATTTTGAATTTACATAGATTTTTTTTTACCATTACTATCATTCATATGGTATTTTTCAGGCAAAACCTTTGATTTATGAAACAATAAAATCACATTCTTAGTATTTAGATAGAATGCATGCATTTTGTCTTGGTTTTGAGTTATGAAAAGATGCTGAGAACTTGGAAATGATTTTCTTCTAAGGGTATATTTATATTAGAAGATTCAGTTTAGATAAGAGTAGTCATTATCCTAAAATAATCCATGTGAATGGTGACAGCAGGGTGACAAGAAGCTCACTGTCCCTTGAGCCAATTCTGATTTCTACTATTATTACTGATTTCATTTTATAACTATTTTTATGATGTGTCTTCCCCAAATTCATGTTTGAATCCTAAGTGATCATACACAGAGATGGGCCCTTTGAAAAGTAATCACCTTCTGATGGTAAAGTCTTCATTATTGAGTTGAGTGGGAAAATGATTTGCCCTTCCATCAAGTAAGTTTAAGACTCTGAGAGCCTTTGTTTACCAGGAGTGATGAGTGAACCACTCAGAGACTGCAAAAAGCAAGAGGAATTTTAATGTTCCAGCATGCTGGGGCCATCCTGCATCCAAAAGGAGAACTGACCCTGCATCGCTTGTTCACTGAGCTTTTATACAATCTTTAGGGCAGCAGCCATTAGGCACAATGTGATTGGGAGAACAGTATGACTTTTTAAACTGATTGGTCTTTGGAGAATGAGGCATCAAAGACCTCCCTTGTCTGTGCATGGCCAATTGTCAGTCCTGTGGAATCTGTCTAGGTGCTCTGGGCCTCCTCCACCCATAGGTCAGTCCCCACCCCCTGAGGTCTGAGGAATGTTAATTAGCCTCTCCCTTCTGGAGGGGAAGGGTGCCTAAGAGTTCCATGACCTTTCCCTTCCAGGAGGGGAGGGGTCTGGTGGAATTTTCCAAAGTTCCCGAGCTGATCTCTTCATGAGCACACCCATGAACCAACCATGAACCAGGGAGCCGCCCACACCAGACATTTTGACCTTAGACTATCTAGCCTCAAGGACCAAGAGGCTTGCCTAAAAATAAAAAAATGGATTACTCTCACTTACAGTACACATATACCCTTTCTATAAGACTCCAGATAAGGCACACTCCTAAAATTTATGTTATAACTGATTCCTTTATTGTTGTTACCTTGAGACAGGGTCTCCTAGCACTTGCTGTTGAACATGCTGACCTCAAACTTACAGTGATCCCTGCTTCTACCTCCAGGGTGCGAAGATTATAGGCATGTACAACTAATTCTGACATAAAGAGTTCATTTTAAAATTAGAACATATTAATTTTTATTCTTTGTTGTTTTGAGAGTCTCACTATATATAGCTCTAGTTGGTTTGGAACTCACCATGTAGATCAGGTTGATACTATGTAGATCAGGCTTGACCTCAAACTCTTAGAGATCTGCCTGCCTCTTCCTGTGGAGTACTGACATTAGAGACGAGCACAGCCATGGTTTGAAGAACACATTAATTTTAACACTTTTCTGAGAAATCCTTGTCAGCTCCCTTGAAATACTGTAAACACCACAGGCTATCATAAAGTCAGTACTCGAAATTTACCAGAATATAAAATTTGAATTAATAATCACACTGAGCTAATATTTTCACGATATTAAATCTGTCTGGCTGATGATTCAGAAGGGTGTCTATATAAACTACATTAAAATATTATAACTTCATTTGCAAGTTGAGGAAAAGTATTCTAAGGGGTTAGAGCACAATGCCAGGTCTGTGCCTTCTTACATTTAGAGCTCATCCCAAACAGCAAACATTATGTATTTTAGACTAATACTGCATAAAGTATTTCAAATGTATAGCTCAGTTTCCAAAATCTCTCCTAAAGAGGAACATGGCTGAGGAGGCAAGCAGATTAACAAGCCTAGAATGATTAAAGAGAAAAAAAAAATGCAGACAACTACTTGAATTAAATGCTATTTTTCTTCTTGAGCCAGGACTGTAAACATGTATTTTAGAGCCCCTAAATTTAGATTTTTTTTTTAAATCCAGAACATTGTGTCCAATGTTTATCATTGTATTTCTGATTATTTACATAAAATGAACTGGAATAAAAGGCTCAGTAATGTTAAAATCAATACAACAGCGCCACCCAGTGAATATACTGGATATACAACTACGTTGCCAGAATTTTCCATGTTAAATTGCACTGTATTTTCAATGTGGTCATGTTCCAGCTATTTATATGAAATTTTATGTTTTATAATATTGACTCAAGAATATAACAATTAAACATCTTTCCTATTTATTCAAAATCAAGTAGTAAAGGTACTCAAAGGATATTAAAACACTCGTGAGTAGAGAGTTCTGTATATTCTTTGTTACCTGTAATGTCAGCAAGACACAAATGGCTCACCGATGAGATGAACTAGTGCTTCCTCTCATGAGATGTTTGGCAAGTGTATAATCATATTCCTCTACATTTACGCTTTTGGGTGTATTATCCTATATTGAGTCCTCAAAATGAGTAAATTAAAGATTTAAATTGGATGCCCTTAACTGTCTATACATCCATTCGCATCCCCGCCCTCAAGCTTTCATGACGCTTAAGTGACATGATGTAATGCTTATCAGTGACATTGTTACTATTACTCCTAGATTCTCTATAATGCCTTTGATTAATTTGAGAACAACACATTCTCTATCCCTTGTTACTCTCTGGGCCTAAAAGAAAGAGCTAGAAACCGTCTGTCTGCTCGCTAACTGGGAAGCTGAAGGCAAAGTTCCAAAGTCTAGGACAACTGAGTAAACGCCCCCTGGAGCTCCTCCCTTAGCGGCTGCGCTTCCTGGTCCGGCGGAGTCGCGATTCCGACTAGAAGCTAATACTCTGAAGAATGGTTCCGCGGACCTGGAGCCCGACTTGCTGCGCCACTCGTTAAGTCCCACCCACCGTGAGTCTTCTGAGCCTTCCAGGCATCCGTCGCGAAGGAAGCGCGCTGTGCGGAAAGGGGCGGGCCTCATATAGAAAGGCGGCTGGTTTGAAAAGTGACAACGGTCAGTGGTTTTTGGTTGGTCGCTTTGTTGGTAGCTGCTCTTCCGGAGCGGCTGGGACTCCAGGTGAGTTCGAGCGGGCGGGCGCGGGAAGACCCAGTGCAGGGCAAGGGTCGGGGCACCTGGGTTCGCTAACTTAAACTTGTGTGTTGATTTGAGACAGGGTCTTATCTATCCCAGGTTGGTCTCGAACGCTCTATGTTCCCGAGGCTAGTCTTGAACTCCTAATCCTACTGGTTTCATCTTCTAAGTGTTGACATTACAGGCGTGAGACACAAAAGTGGTATCTGACTTGTTTGGTTATGATTGCTTGCCGATTTTTATGTCTCTCCATTGCGCCACTATCTCTTGATTAAATCAAGAGCCATTTCTCGCAATCTAAAAAGTCAGGGAGCTGAATGTACCCTACATGGGTGTAACACAAAGCCCTCCCCAATTGCTTGCTTAATTTTGCATTGCAAAACCAGTTTTATATAATGTAAGTTGTGCTGTGCTTAGCGTTGAAGTGTTACAAATAAAGGAGAAGTGGGGGCTCCTAGAGGTAATTGTCCTATTTGAACTAACGTGTCAGAGAGCCGTATATAGTATATAGTATATAGTATATAGTATATACGTAACTATGTAGTTAGATGGCCTCTTCCTTTGTATACACCACACACACACACACACACACACACACACACACACGAGAGTTGGAACTGAAATTGCACTATTAAAATGAACACAATTTGCTTCTGAGGTCACTATTTCTTCTAAGTGCAGGTGTGAGCCTCTGGGTAGCTTTAGGTTGGGAAACTCGTCCTCGGAAATTCTCAGGCAGGTGTAACAAAAGATTGGACTTTAGGAGAAGCCTCAGAAGACATTAACTTGGACCAGAAGGAGCATGAAATTATTAAAGGCTTTGGAAACTTAAGTGGAAAAGGTTGGGATTTGTGTGGTAGGTAAGCCCTTTGTATGTTTGCAAGGGTTTGATGTTTTGTAAGGATTAGCCTGACAGTAGTGTATATAACATCAGCAGAGAGATGTGTGTGATTATGATTCTATAGACCTACTTTTTCTGTTATTAATCTACCTCTAATCAAGATGTAGTTTTTTTCAAGTAACCCCTTTGTAAATGTTCTTATAAGCAGTTTCAAAAACTGAGATGTAAATGAAAAATATTGAATGCTTTTGTTTACTTTTTCCTCCTCTGAAAGCTTGATGTTTAAGAAATAGTTGACCTCAGAATGTTGAACAAAACAGCCCAGATTAAATCCATCATACCTACATGATAAAACTCGGGAAAGAAAGAATCCTAAAGGGCTGATTTTGAGGAACTCTGGGATAGCTAGACACCTTATGGTTCCTATGTGCAAGTCCCTCCATCCTACGTGGCTCTGGTTGTCTCTTCATCTAGTGTTCGTCCTTCATAATGTCTTCTGCAGTAAACCAGTAGGTGTTTCCTTATGGCTGAGCTTCTCTAGCAGATGAATCAAATCTAAGGAGGGCATGGTAGGAACTGTGGAATGTAGTAGGTAGGCTGTCAGAAGCATAAGTAAAGCCACCTGTGAGCATCCTGTCACACGGGAGCAGGATGAGGATTAAAGCCTCAGCCTGTGGGTGCTGACATTGACCTGGAGGTAGTGTTAGAACTTAATGCTGGGACAAAGTATTAGAGCCACACTAGAGTAGAAAGAAATGGCCTTTAGGGTTCCTGGATCTGCGGTGTTCTGAAGGGCTCAAATGGGATCCGGGCGTTGTCTGATTAATGTGGTGTTTTCCATTTATTAGGAAGATAGGCAAGCACTCGGCTGGAGCTTCTTTTTAGGCATGCTTGTTCTAAGAAACAGTGAGAGCGTAGACTTCAGAACTCGTAAGCCGTAAGGCATTTCAGTGTGTTTGCAGAACTGAGTCTGTACCTGCTGGGTCTCTGTTCACACTGGGAAGTAATGACCTTTTGGACAGGCAGCGCTGCAGTGAGAGACCACCAACCATTCTGGGGAATTTTGCAGAATGTCTGGCCTCTAGCCATTGGACTTTTGTCCTGACAACTAAAACTATCTCTAAACATTGATAGTTGAGCCCTGAGATGTATAAAGGAGATGGAATTATGACTATGGTACTATTTTAAGAGGACAAAAGTAGGAATAATCTATTATGTGCACACATGAGGGAAATTGGGCTTTTGCTGTTTTATGTGTTATTAAGTTTTTGCTCTGCTGAAAGGGATTTCTGCTTTAAATTAAGGCTGCCCTCTCCCCCTCTTTCTCCACCTCTTCCTCTCCTTTTTTTTCAGCTCTCTCTTCTCTTGCATCTTAAATTGTATTAGTCATCTAATACGATGTGTATATTAGTCATCTAATACGAATAGTGTATATTGAGGATAACAGTGCAATCAAATAGAATCCAATTTTATTTTCTACCTTGTGTTAGTATTGCTTGTATCTAGCTTCTGCTGCTGATACTGCCCACCTTGAGCTTTGAGAAATAGTTCTTAGCTAAAAATGTTAAATGCCCTGATCCTAGTATACAAAGAGAACAACATAAGTTTTCCTTTGTATGTCAACTCAAAACCTCTATCCCTTATGGAAGAAAACATGAGGAAAATTATTGTGTGTTTGTATGTGTGTATGAATAAAATTCATTTCTTTGGTTTGGTTTTGTGACAGAGGACAGGGTCATATAGCCCAAGCTGGCCTAGAATTTTACATATGATTATTACCTTGAATTTCCAACCCTCCTACTTCTACATCCTAAGTGTTGGGATCACTGGCGTGCATTTCCATGCCTGGCTTAAAATTCCTTACCTTGCTCAGATATTTAATGATAACACTACTATGAACAGTACAACCATATCTTGTTCATTTTTTTCTTAAGTATGAATTTCCAGATAATAAGAACTATTGATTGTATATGTTTCTTATCTTTATTTTTTTATTCTTTATTTTTTATTTCTTTCTTTTGTCTAGGAGGAGACTCCCATAATGGAAACTTTGTCATTCCCCAGATACAATGTAGCTGAGATTGTAGTTCATATTCGCAATAAATTATTAACAGGAGCAGATGGCAAAAACCTCTCGAAGAGCGACTTCCTTCCAAACCCAAAGGTAACATGCTCTTGTTTTTGCATGTAGTTATTGATGCTGAAGAACACATGCTGCTGAGTTTATAGTGTGGGAGGAGAGGCATGGGCCCTCATTTGTTGCAAGCCAGTCATTTTTAATCTAGAAAAAAATCTCTCACCTGGTATAATTTTAAAATAACATTAAGTTTATATGTGGGGCACCTTCTACATTCCCGTTGGGAACTCAGTTCTTTAATATAGTTGTTTCCTTAAAGAATAAAAGAAGGCTTTAAACCATAGATATATTAAAGTATATTAAATTTTTTATTATTGCTGGAGTGGTGGTATGAGGGTATCATTTATTGGGGAGCTTGACAGGATTTATTCCAAATGGTTTCCCTCACAACACATGCATGCTTACAGTCTTCTTTGGAAGTGTGTAGATTAATTTTCTTACATTATGCCCCAGGTGGGAATTGACTTATTTTGACAGGTGTTATTCTTTATATGTTTGGTTATTAAATGTAAAAATGAGCTATTTATGTGTCATAGCAAAATCCCAAAGTCTCCCTCCAGTTTCCTATGTTGGCCTTGAAGTTATAATGTAGGAAGACTTCACTTCTTTTATATAAAATACAGAATGCAAGCATGTTTATCTCAGAGCATTTCAGGTCTTCACAGCAGAAGGAATGGCCTCAAAGTAAATGTTAGACCTGTAAGGTGAGTCGCACAGTGCTAGGGAACATTACCGCACTTTCAGTGTGCCTCAGGCCTTTCTGTTTACCGAATAAACTTGAGTTCAAATCAGCATTTGAGATCTACTGACTCAGAAGATAAGGTTTTTAAATCATTATTTCTCCATTAACTTTATAGCCAGTATTCCAAGTGTTGCAACTAACCTGAAATCAGAGATGACCTTCCACCTATAGCAGCATCAGAGTAGTCCCCATGAACTTTCTTTAAAAAATAAAGATAAAATCCAGAGTGTTCCGGCATTTCCATATTCTTGACAGAGTTCTGGAAGATTCATGTGTCTCCCTGCCTGGGGTGGCTGGATTGATTAGGTTGGATTTGGATAGACTAATTCTCATTCAGAAGTAACCATTTCCCTTGGTTATTCACTACATATGAACAAATTGATATGTACCACAGGTGCCTTAACATTTGGAGAAATTATAAAGTATTTTGAGGGAAGGTAGGTGATTTTTGCGCGTTCTTTTTATTGCACTCACTGACTATAGCATTGGATGGTGACAAGGGCCATGACAGATCTCTGCATAAGACCTTGACAGTTCTTCTTCTGTTATAGCCTGAAGTCTTGTACATGATTTACATGAGAGCCTTACAGTTAGTGTATGGAGTCCGGCTGGAGCACTTCTACATGGTGAGTTAAGAAGTCAAACAGGGTTTGGCTTGTGTTGTTACAGCAGTTCTATGCACAGTGCACGCTGCCCAAAAGGTTGAGAGTTGCTTGACTTTATTTCCAACAAATCTAAAATTGATCTCACTTACTTTTAGGCAAAGAGTATCATACATGAGAATCTTTAGTAAGATAGAAACTATAATGAAAGACCAAACACCACTTGGGAATTACTGATTCTATACAATGTGTTTGCAGATATGTAGGTCTGCTTCAGAGGCTTTAATAAACACCTGCCAAGACTTCAGAAAAAAATTTTTTTTGTAGGACAGTCTCTAAGACGAAAATGGAAGATAGACAGTAAGATTAAAATAATTGAAATGAGGCAAACCAGATGGTTCTAATAAGGAATGCCATTTTTCTTGGTTGATTATGTTTGTGATGAAATTATCAAGTCATTGTCTGAGGATCCATGAAGATGTAATATCTGTGGGATACCATTGGGGTTCTTTTTCCCTTTTCTTTCTTCTTAATTTTTTAAACTGTTTTGTTAGCGTAGGCTGTCCTTGTTAGCGTGGGCTGTCCTTGAACTCAGATCTTCCTTTAGATTACTATAGATACCTGCTACCACTCTTGGCTTGTGATTAGATTTCAAGATCAAAGAGTTTGCCCTCTGTTTACTGTGGAACTTTGTAAGGGTTTAGTTTCCTTACAAAATGAGGTGTCCCTTGTCCCTCTGAAGCAGGTCATAAAACAGCAAAATACAGCCTTAGGCCTGATGTTTTCTCCATTCATTTAAAAGTCTTCATTTATTAAGTGATCATCTGGAACCAAACATCATAGATCACTGCAAGTCATATTGTTTCCAGATTTCATGGTAATGAATTAATATCCTTTGATCACATCCTATGATTAAGTTTTCTTATAGCTCAAGGTGCTTCTTATTTTGTCTGACTGACTTGTGACTCAGATTTCATGATTTATCTCATTAGATGCCGATGAACATAGAAGTCGCGTATCCACATATAATGGAGGGCTTCTTACCAGTCAGCAATTTGTTCTTTTACCTGTGAGTAAGGGTGACTTTTTTCATTTTCCATATTAACACTTCTCAGGGTGCTCTGACATGAGGTTCTAAGATGCTCTAAGTCTGCAATTGTTAGCTTTGTGTTCCTGAAGAGTCTTAGTATCATCTAGAATATGTACTGCTGAGTAGAGTCTCTGACTGCCTTGATACTGCGTGAGTATTGGTGTAACGTGGGAAGACGTAGGCATGAATGCTGATGCACTAGAGAAGCAGATGGCAGTGCTGCAGGACTGTGTCTGTAGCAGGCTGTGACCTTACTTGGCCCTAGAACACAGAGAAATATCTTCAAAAATATGTTTGAAAATAAGCTGTTTGAATTCATGAATTCATGGGCTTTAGTATCTAATGTCCCTGCTCTCCTCTGTTCTGCATCCTTAAGAGATTCCTTTATGCCCATTTGCCGGGTGAACGACTTTGAGATTGCTGATATTATCTATCCAAGTAAGTACATTTCAAATCCTTTACTTTGCCCTTTTCCCTTTCTTCCAATAAATATTTAAAAATTGTATTAAATGCTTCTAAAATTTTGGAAGATTGCTTTCCATCTGTGTTGATATCACCATACCAAATGTGATGGATGCTCTTAAGACTCAATGGACTTTGTCTAAGAAATGTGGGGCCAAGTACCAGCCCCACTAAGGGACGCAGCATAAGGAGGACAGCTATTTCCTGTCTGCCTGGGAAAAGTGGGGTTCTGATGAGAAGCAGAATGCTTATAGTGGGCAGACGGAGCTATTTTCCACAGAAGGTTAAAACTACAGAGAAAGTTGAGCTGAGGCTTTAGAGTGCAGAGCCCCACTGGAGGTCTAAAAGAGTACTGGTTATTAAGATGTGAGCAGCGATAAGAAGAAAAAGGGCAAGGTGGTCCAATTCTGAGTGCGTTTTGTTATGAAGGCAATACAATCTCAAGGTCACATTTAAAAACTGGGAGTCCAGATACAAATGATGTGCAGGTGCAATGTTGAATCGTGAGTGAATCTGGCCAAAGTGATCAAACTAACAATTACTCTTTACAGTGAAAAGCTTATTTTGAACCATTGACAGTACATTGCTTATATAACATAGTAATTGTATATAACATGTCCACAAGTTGCAGAAGTTTCCTATGTCCCTTTGCAGTCAGTCCCCTATGGCCACCACTGTCTGACAACACTGATGTATATCTTCTATCACCTTGGCTTCTCATCAGATTTAGCATAGTAAAGTCATATATTTCAATCTTTTCTGTCTGGCTTTTTAAAGTAGTGCTTTTGAAATGTATTCTTATTAACTAAATTTATTAGTCCTGTTTTTCTTTTGCAGTATTCTCATGTAAGTGTATGGCACAATTTATCATAGGCATTTGAATTGTTTTTACTGTTTAGACAGTATTGGCAAAGAAAGCAACTGTGAATATTCATATTTCTAGGTCTGTTTGGGTGTAATTTCATGTCTCTGTATAAATACTGAGGAGTAGAGATTGTGGTTTGTGTGATAAGTGCATGCCTAGCTTTTTAAGAAATTACAGAACTCTTTTCCAAAGTGGTTATGTCCCCAGTAGCAGTATATGGTAGTTTCCATGGTGCCGGGTCTACCTTGGCTTGAGCATTGTTTTAATTTTCACCACTCTGCAGGGTGTGTAGTGGTTTTAGTTTATAGTTCTGTGATGACCAATACAACTGAGCATAGGTTCCTATACTTATTTACTATGGTATATCTTTCTTGGTATAGTTATGTTGGAGTGTTCAGCTCATTTGTGTTAAGTGTTACTGATATGATTAGGCTTAAATTTACCTTTAATCTTTTTGTTTCTTTCTTACGATATGTATCTATTTCCACTTTTTTCATCTTGCCTTATTTTGGCTACTGGATTAAAAAAAAAAAACAGCTTTGATAAAAGGTTGACTTATTTTTATGTGTGTCAGTATGGGAGTGTTTTGCCTTTGTGTACTCTATATATATCCTGTGTATGCATAATGCCTGTGTAGGCCAGCATAAGTTGTTGGATCCCTGGAGCTGGAGTTACATGTGGTTGGGAGAACCACGTGGGTGTTGGGAACCTAACTCGGTCCTCTGCGAGAGCAGCAAGTGCGCTTAGCCTCTGAGCCATCTCTCTGGCTGTTTTTATAGTCAGGGTCTTACTGTGTATCCCAGGCTCACCTAGAAATTGAAGTCCTCTGGCCTCAGTGCCCTGATTGTTGGATTCCTAGTGTGTCCTGCCCTGTCTTCTTCATGTTCAGTGTTCAAATCTAATTTTCTCAAGTGTGGCAGTCTAGGTTGGCAGCTTCCTAGAGCCTGAAAAGTGTGCTAACGTTGTTGAAGACAGCATCTACAAGGAAGACTAGTAATAAAACCCTTGATACAGGGAGGGAAAATTTTATTGCTGCATTATATTCTGGCTCCCTTATTTCTGAAAAGAAACTCACTCTTATTCTTTATCTTTATTCCATTTAGTGTGTCTGTTTTATTTTCTTGTCTTTGCTTTTAAATTTTATTACAACTTCTTTGCTACTTGAATGTACTGTGGGCTTCTGGGGAATTTTTGTCATTGTTAGTTTTCCACACTGTTTATGCTTTTTATAAGATCAGGACATTACTCTCCTGTCAGATAAAAGTAGTTAGTGTTCCTCCTTTTTGTGGGATTTCATCATAGACTTGGGGTACTTTTGGTCCGCCTCTGCTCACAGGTGGCTGGGCTGCTCCCCCTGCTGGCCTCTGCTCACAGGTGGCACTGTGCTGCTCCCCATGCTGGTTTCCATCCTACGGGCTTCTCCATGACCCTCTCATCTCTAGGTCCAATGTGCTATTGTTATCCTTTCTGGCATAATTTTTATTTAGATACTTTCTTTTTCAGCTTTTAGTGCTGGATTTGGGTATTTTAAGGAGCTGTCTTTTACCTTCATAAGACTTGATGTTCTTGAGCAGATGGGGCATTTCATGACCTGAGTTACAATCCTTGCCATTGATGCTATTTCAAGATATTTTGATATTGTTTTCTTTTTATAAATCACATTGTTCTAGTTTTGCTTTTTATTTTTCTTCAAATTTTATGTTTTGCAAATTTTATGCTATTTAATACTGGATGCTTCTGTTTATTGCTTTAAATATTTCTGGTTATTGTCTTAGCCTTAGTGGTTTCTTTGTGTCCACATACTGATTAGAACCAGTTTCTTGGAGACTTCCAGAATGATTTAACTTTCCATAACCTGTACCCTGGTACTTCTTAGTCTCACTAATTCTAGTTGCTCTAGCCTCTCCAACTCCAAAATATCATCTTCTTGATTTCATAAGACCCAGGAATTCTATTGATGTTCTCTGGTTAGGGCAGGTGCTTTCACAGGGCTCCTGTCTTCAGTTCTGAAGGCAGTTTCTGTTATATATTGCATGTCCTCTGCTGTCCAAAATTTTTGCTTTACTTATATTTGTTTTTTTTTTTTTTTTTTTTTTTTCTGTTTTAAGTTTAGATGGTCATGGTCTTTGCACTTCTGTATAACCAAACCTAGTTTGCTTTCCTTGCCCCTTCTCTCTTTCCCTCCCTCCTTTTTCCCCTCCTTTCTAAATACAGAGGTAATTCCAGTCTACGTCACACAGAGAGACTGCACTTTGGTAAAGCATACAGTTTTACATGCTTTAAACAATGTCTTAAGGGAAGAAATGATAGTTTACACTCTGTTGTTTCAGTGGTTTATAGTTTTATTTTCTATTTTAGAAGCAAACCGGACAAGTCGTTTTTTAAGTGGCATTATCAACTTTATTCACTTCAGAGAATCATGCCTGGAGAAGTATGAAGAATTTCTTTTGCAAAATGTAAGATTTAAGTATATTTGTTAGATATACATCAGATCAACAATCCCATATATGAATTATTAATTTGCTTTGAAAATTTGTCACAGATCCAATTGTTACATGCTTGTAACAATTTAATTTGGTTTTATATTTATATAAGGTAGACTTTAATTTGGGGATGATACTTTGGAATCATATATTCTTGATAACAGAGAAGATAAAAGTTTTATTTTAATGTTGTCATTGAGACATTACTCCTTGCATTAGGAAATAGTTTTTTCCCTCCCAGATGGTTACATGATGCCTAGTGTTCTTCAAATAACTGAGACATTCGAAATTCATTTACCTTTTAAGCAAGGCACAGTTGGACTGTCTGTTATGCTTCCTGCCTAGCTTCCCAGTAGAAGATGCAGTCCAGTGCTGTCATGTTAGCAGGGCTTTTTTCACTGTACAGTGTGCAAACTTTGTGAAGGTTATGAGCTGTTATTAGGGGCTTTGTGCCCATTGCTCTTACTGTACAGGTGCTACGCTCTGAGAAAGTACCAGGGCAACATCAGATGGTCTGACCTAAGATGCAGCCACATGGAACAGGTAAAGACTTCTTAGTTCAAATCAGGCTAAGCTTACTCTTCTGAACCTCACACATTCCAAAGCTTACATACGTACACACACACACACACACACACACACTCTCACACACTCACAGACTTTTATTTGTCTGCTTACTCTCATTTAAAAGACACAACACAGCCATTTTCTTTCTGAGAAGCCTGAGAGCCGTAGTGTTGGTGTGCATGTCATGGTCTCTGCCTATTACACTCAGTGCTTCATTAAGTTGTTTCTCAGCCTTTCATTCATGACTCATGGCTCAAAGAGATCGAACTATGTATGTTCAGGACCAAAAAGACTCTTTTCTTGAGACTTGTCAGCATCTAACACAGCGTTTAGCCATTCTAGGACTCAGCATTTGTGTCAGCTAAAGAAATTGTTGGGAAGAGTGATCAGAGGTTGTACCTAACATGCACAAGGGGAGTTTACCCTCCAGCATTGTACAAAAGAGAAAGCCATTCTCAACTCATTTGTCCTAACTGCCTGACTACTTAAACTTACTGTTGTTATTATTTTGTGTGTTGGGTAGGGGTTCTTTGTGTGTGGTATGTGCACTTGAGTGTGTGGGTGCGTGCCTGTGTGGGTGCATCCCTTGTGGGCAGAGGCAGAGCAAGGATAGCAGATGGCTTTCTCAGTCATCATACTGCCATCTGTTTCACCTTGTTGCCCTGATACAGGTCTCTTTTTGGGACAGAAGCTTGCTATATTGACTATTTTGGCTGACCAGAGGGCTCTCTGGACTCACCTGTGAATACTCAACAGTGTTGGGGTTATAGGCACCTGCATCATACCCAGCTTTTTATGTGGGTGCTGGGAATTCAAACTTAAGCTCTTAAAGTTGCAGAGCAAATAGTTCTAGGGGCCTGGCCCTAAACTTCCTATTTTTGATGGTAAGTAAGTATTTTGCAGTCTGTGTTTGTATTTTAATGCATTGTCTGTTAAAACATGCTAACGTGAGATTAAATTATATTCATAGAAATCCTCTATGGACAAAATGCAGCAGTTAAGCAATGCACACCAGGAAGCGTTGATGAAACTGGAAAAACTCAAGTAAGTGGGAACTTTACACATGAGCTGAACACAGCAAGGGCCATGGGTGAACCAAGGGCCGGGGGCAAACCAAGTTGTAAGTCACAGATGATAGTGCCACTGTCCTCACCAAGTCTCACCGTCTTCCTGGAAAAAATGGCAGGGTATTTCAGTCATTGTTTCTAAAGACAAAACTAGGGTTTCCCTCCCTAGTCCTGCATTGGTTCTCAGTGGTTCTTTCTCATTGGTGTCCCAGGAAATATGCTGTCACAGCAGAACTTTGTCCTGTGGGGAGGGATTGTTCACTCTCCCACTAGGGGCTACAGCCTAGGCCCCAATATTATCCCCATCACTCACTTTTTAAATAGATCAAAATTTGCAGTACAGTTTCTCCTGTTTTGTGCTGTAGTGATTAAATTGTTCTGTGGAGCCCTCATAGATTGAGCATTGTCTGCACTGATTTTGAACAGTCAGCTTCTGTTTGTCTGATCCTACTCTGTTGATGTCTGATCCTACTCTGTTGATGTCTTTGAGGTTGTCTGTTTAAGGTCTCTGGTAAAATTGCCCCTGTAGGCAACAGTAAGCGAAGAGACTGATAGCGAGACACATACTATAATTTCCATGGTAGAAAACAATCACAAACTAAATCACAAGAAAATGACAGTTGGGAGTGAATGTCTGCTGTGTGTGATGCGAAGCATTGCGGTGCTGATGACAGAACTTACGTGGGGATCCCAGTGTGTGAGAAATTCTTATAGACAAAGGCAGGCTCAAAATGGCTAATGTCTTAGATAGTCTAAAGTAAATCTTCAACCTTCATGTGAAAGAGACCTAGATATGTAGGTACTGATGAGAAGGATGGTATCGGAGAGTAACTGACCTGGACTGGGAGCTGTACGGTGTGAGAGCCAGGACCAAGTCAGGGAGGTTAGCAGTGGACAAGAGAAGAATGTCATGGTCATTCTAGGAGTGACAGTGTGTGGGGTGTGTGCATGGCCCTCATTACGTTGTAGAAAATTAAATGCTTTCATCTGGTTAGTTTTCTTTTAGTAGAAGATTGGGGTCATCTTTTAAATGGTTGTTTTGAAAGTATGTAATTCAGAAACAAGGAGTCAGACCCTTCACTTGATGTTCAGAGGCATAAACTTTACCTTTCAAAATTAGGAATTGACAAATTCTTTTGGCCTGTTTTGTTGTGTTTAGCTCGGTTCCAGTTGAAGAGCAAGAAGAGTTCAAACAGCTTATGGATGACATTCAGGAGCTGCAGCACCTGCTGAATCAAGATTTTAGACAGAAAACGGTAGCTGTGGGACTTTTAACATGCGCTGTGCTGGTGCACCCAGCTGGGAGAACATGGCTTTCAGTTGCTGAAGAAACAACATGTTGCTGTGCCTGTTATGTTCCCAGTGCTGTGTGCATTCTGGATGCGTAGAATTCTAGAGTAGTTTCTGGTGTTTGGTTCTGCTGTGAGGCTGTGGCACCCTGGGCACTGGAGCAGACCTTCAAGGGGAAGCAGGACAGTTTCCATAGTGATAGGAAGTACAGGAGTGGGCAGCATTAACCTGCACTAGTTAGGACACTCAGTTCCCAGCTTCACTGTTAGCTTGTGGGGCTTTCCCTGTGAAGCTGTGAGGCTGGAGTTTGACAATTTGTTATTTTAAAAAGTGCGTATCAATAATAGGAAATAATTTTCAGGTCTCAACTGACTCCAAGATGTCTGAGCTTTTATGCTGCTTAGTAGATACGACACACAGGCCTAATGAGTTAATTGTTATTATTTAAGAAAAAACTTTTTTTTTCCAATTTTCTAGTAATGCTCCAGTAATAAAGGACAGATTATGCAGAATTTTTTTGTATTATGTTTTGATATTTCATTATCATTACTAACGTGTTGACATAAACAAGGGGCAGGCTGACTTTGGCTCATGGTTACAAAGGGCTCAGGCCACTGTTGGGGGAAGCATCGCAGGGCAGCTTATATAGTGGGGACAGGAAGCCGGAAGACTAGCTCCCTAAGTGCAAGGCAGTGCACATCCTCCCGGGCCCTGCTTCCTCAGGCAGGAAGCGCTGCTGCCTCCTAAGAACGTGTTCGGATTTAGTCCATCAGCGGGTTGTCTGTCTGTTAAGTCAGAGTCTCTGGTGAGCTAGTTGTCTCCAGAATGCTCCTCACAGGTACATGGACAGGTGTCCTTCACCATCCAAGGTGTTCTTAATCTATTTACACTTAATGAGACTTACCACCAGGACGAGGAAAGGGACTCTTAGACTCTTTTACTGAGAAAAGAAAATCCTCTTCTTTTTATCGAGGAAGTAGCTAGTGGTTTAATTCTAATGTTTTGAATCATTAAAGCACAGTTGTCTTTTCTCTTAGACGCTGCTGCAGGAGGGATATGCCAAAATGAAATCAGATATTTCAGAGAAAACCAAACATTTTGTAAGTATCTTCTCTTTTCCCTTGCATTTAATGTCTGAGTGTACTGCAGTGTCTTAGCTGTGTGCAGGCAGTCATTTACAGTTCTCTGTCAGCTTTCCCCTCAAAAAGGATAGTTTTAACTTTTTTTTTCAACTTAAATACAGAAACAATTGTGAAAGAAAACAATAAGACTGACATTCAGAAATATATAAAGAAAGCAGAAAGGACCCAAAGTTAACCATATGATTGGATACATCGGATATATACGTAAATAGAGATAGATATGCATACATATAATGGATCATTTTTCTACTGTACACATATCTGTGTAATTTTACACAAATATTATCCTCAACGAGTCTCAACCTCACATATACCTTTAATATTGTAGTATAGATAGTTATCAGAAACTTCAAAATAGCTGCTGCATCGTATCAGTGGCTGCATAATGTAGTTGGATGTATATATATGATTTCTCCTATCCATCTTTCCCCTCTGCTTTTTCTGTATTGCTTCTAACTTTTGTAGCTATTATATGCTGTAAATGTGTACATTTGTCCATCATCCTATACTAAAATACTACCTCAGGATCTGGGGGTTAGAGGAAAATGAACACTTATTGTTGGCTCTTGTTGCCAAACTCACATTTAGGATTCTAATTTCTATTTTTAGCAACAAAATGCAGGTATGTCCATTTTTCTACACTCTTTCTAAAAATAAATGTTTTTGGTTTTTATATTTTTAAAACTTTTTTCTCTATTCTATGGGGAAAATCTTCTTTTAATTTGACTTCTTTCAATCTAGTGATTTTTGACCATCTTTGCAATTCTTATTTTGTAAATTAAGCTGTTTGTAGGCTTATTGGTTTTAAATGTGTATTTTTAAATTTTTAAATTTTCTAGTCACAGTTTTAATGTTACTGTTTTCTTGGCTGTTGGGTGTGCTGTTTGTTCAGGGAGGCAGTGACGATGTCGTGTTGAAGAGAACCGAGTTTTCCTCCTCCACCGTGTAGGTAGATCAGTAGACTTGGCAGCAAGCACCCTCACCTACTGCGCTGTTTTACAGCCCAAGAACATTTTTTAAGTTAAAAATTTTAAGAGGAATTACACAAGCCTTACATATAATAATATATTTTGTCATAAAATACTAAAAAGCACTTACAGAGAGATTTCAGATGTAGAGAAAGGCTTCCTTTTCTCAGCCCACATTGCCAGATCCTTCCTTGTGTTCACTTGTGTTGCAGACACACCTTAGGTACTCTGGGTACCAGGGGAACAAAAGTATCTTTTTTAGAACTCTAGCCAGGGCACATGGTTAATATAAAACACATCAAACATATAATTTTAGTGTTGCATACACTTGTGTTTCTTACGAAGGGACGTAGAGGGAATGGGAGGATAGTTTTCAGGGGTCTGGGGATGTTCTTATGAATGGGATGTTGCAGCATCTTAGGAGAACCGTAATGATCCCAGAAATGCCACTGAGGGCATTAAGTGTCACTCTGAGGAGTGAAGCTGGCCATGGTGGGCAGAAGTCAGTTTACCTTGTTACAACAGACATGAGCTTAAGTTCTCTTATTGAAATAGTAATTTTGTTGTCTTACCTGATTGGTGAACACATTTTTCAACAGAATGAACTAAAGTTGTCAGTAGTTTCTTTGAAAGAAGTTCAAGACAATTTGAAAAGCAAAATTGTGGACTCTCCAGAGAAGCTGAAGAACTATAAAGAGAAGATGAAAGACACCGTCCAGAAGCTCCGCAATGCCAGGGTCAGTTGCCTTTGCCGTGTGGTACTTTCTGAATTACTTAGGATCTATACAGATTTTTCTCTTGAATTCCTATGCTCATCTCTGATGTGTGTGGGGCAGAGAGGAAGAATGCAGGTGCAGGACAGCCATAGAATCCACTGCGGCTCTGAGGCTTTGGCCTGGCGGATCTAGAGGAAATGCCATGTTTGTGTGGGACTTCACCACACAAGTGTTAGAGGAGAAAGGTATTATATGTACTATACAAATTTACAAAGAATAACTAAAAATACAACGTGAACTATGAATTCATAAAGTGTGTTGGTGAGCATAGGGCACATATGAGAAACCTTTTTTTCTCCTGGTGGGTTTTGTTTCAAATATAAAAACTGCTATAGAGAAGTTAAATCAGTTTTAAAAATAGCATTAAAAAAAAGAGGATGGTTTGGAATAACAAAATGAGAGAATTCAGTTTATATTTGAAGGAATCAGATAGGAGAGGGCAGTGGAAATTTGTCTTAGTATCTGATCATTCAAGGCAGAAGAGATGTGTTCCAGGCCAGGGGCTGCTTCAAGGGGTGGACTGAGATAGGGCAGGACAAAATTAGAAGAAGTGGGCAGACAGCTTGGCTTCTCTTTTCAAACAAGGTATTAAACCTATCAGTAAAAAGAAATTTTACCCTTGTTATTTAGGTAATTCCCAATAATAAAAATTGTCACTAATAATAGAGAAAAAGCATCAGACCCAAACAGGGAGTACAGAAAGAGATTGGAGCATTTATGGGGAATGGCTGGCTTATTTAAAAACAGTTACGTTGGACCTGAGTGTTTACCTAAGCGGTAGAATGTTTGCTCAGCATGGTGAGGCCCTGGGTCTGAACCCACCTTCCATTAAGAAGGATTTTGTTTAGTTAAATGTTCCTCTAGGAGAAAAAGCTGGGCTGTTTCTTACAAGAAGTCCTTATGTGAATTAGACACTTAAATTCTTCACAGATTTAGACCATTTATATAATCTTTGACCAAGTGGAATGCACATACCCCAACCCCACAGTCTGACTTTGTAGCCTAGACTAACCTGGAACTCCTGATTCTTCTGTCTCAGCCTCCCGAGGGCTTAGATTACAGGGAAAATGTCTTTACATTAACGTGAAAACCCAAAGCTTAGAGAGAAAAGACCTACTAAAACACATTTTCTGTGCCTATGATGTGCTCTGGTTGGTTTGTGTCAACTTGCCATTATTCTAGACATATCTAGGAAGAGAGAATCTCAACTGAAGGCTTGGCCTTCATCAGATTGGTGTGCAGCCAAGTCTATGGGACATTTCTTGATTATAATGTATACGGAGGGCCCAACTCACTGTATGCTGTGCCACCCTGGACAGGTGGCCCTGGGTTTTTATAAGAGAGCAGCCTAAGTAAGCAGTGCTCCATGGCCTCTGCTTCAGTTCCTGCCTCCAGGTTTCTGACCTGAGTTTCTGCCCTGGCTTCCCTTCATGTTTGGTTGTAAGATGTAGGCTAAAATAAACCCTTTCTTTCCTATGTTGCTTTTAATTTCGTCTATTTTTGTTTTATGTGTGAATGTTTTGCCTACATGTGTGTCTGTGTACCATGTGGGGCTAGTACCTTTGGAAGTCAAAAGATTGTATCAGATCCCTTGGGATTGAAGTTACCGACAATTTTGAATCACCATGTGGATACTGAGAATTGAACCCTGGTCCTGGAAGAGCTTGTGTTCTTAAACACTAAGCCATCTCTTCAGACAACTCAGCTTGGCTTTTGGTCATAGTCTTCAAAACAAGAACAGGAAGCAAATGAAGACCTGAAGTCAAAGGGATTTGATCCATTATGTTCAAAGAGTGTTTACGAGGTCATTTAAAAAAGAGAGAAACAAATGAAAATCGAGCAATATGATTGGGTCTTTGATGAGAAATTTAACTGTTTCATTGTAAGATAAGGCAGGCAGTAGCCTAGTTGGGAGAAGGAAAAATGTCTGCATCAGGGTGTGGTTGTAGTGAACATATATTTCTTCTATAATTTTAAAAGGAGTTTATCTTTTTAAAGAAACAGATGTCAATAATAGTTATTATTAAACAAATATAATAATATATTATAATAATATTATAATAATATGACTTCTCTGTAGTATTCAGAAGAGTTTGAGAATTAATAGAACAAACCTTTGGGTTGTTTGGTGATTCTGAGACTCAACCCATAGGGTGTTATAGGCACTAGAAGAGCATTTGCAAGCTAAGCTCTACCCATGAAAAATCCTTGAAAAAATAACAGTGAATTGTCAGCTGGTGAAGTAGTAGAAGTTTTTTGTTAAGGATATTTTGAGTTTAAAAAGCATAATTGAGAGAGGGCTCAAAAGTTAAGAGCACTGGTTACTCTTCACGAGGCGATGGGTTCTATCCTCAGAGCTTGCATGGTGGCTCACAGCTGCCTGTAACTCCAGTCTAGAGGATACGATCCCCTTGTCTAGTCTCCTGCGTCCGGTCTATACATGATGTACATGCCAACAAAGCACACATGCATATTAAATAAGTAAATGTGTCATATGTTTGACATGTGTCAGTAGTGACGCCTTGCTACTGACCTAGGAACTTAACTATTGTGTGTTCTTGAGCTTTCAGTAGCAAATGCAGAAATTATTGAAAAGCAAATGAATTGACTGTAGTTTCATAAAAGAGAGTATTAAAGTGCTCTTTTTTTCCCTCCCAAAGGAAGAAGTGATGGAGAAGTATGATATCTATAGAGATTCTGTGGATTGCTTGCCTTCCTGTCAGCTGGAGGTGCAGTTATATCAAAAGAAATCCCAGGACCTTGCAGATAACAGGGAGAAACTCAGCAGTATCTTAAAGGAGGTTTGTATCGGGCGGTACTCCTGCATTTGTGACGGGCTGTTACAGTGCATTGGATTCACTTTCATCGTGTGTTTACTATCTTCCTAGAGAAAAACTATTGTTCTGTAGTAGTGCATTCTGAGGGTTTGGGCCTCTCCCCCAAGCATCGGTATGTCAAGACATACTGTAACCTTCAGATGAAGTGAATAATAGATTAACATAACACATGGTGGTGGTTTTTTTTTTTTTTTAATTTAATAATGAGTATTTTAGCTCATCCTAACTGATGTGATTACTTGTCATCAGTGGTATAAAGTCCCAGTTTAGTTCCCAACATTGCACCTAGGGTTGATAGAGATGTCAAGCTTAGAGCGGAGTCTCCTCTGGGTATGAGAGGTAGCACTGTCATTTCGATGTTTCAGATGCTTGAATCATTTTCAGGTCTTAATTCAGGGCGGCACTCCCAGCATCACTAACATTACAGTAGAAGTTTGTTGTTCTTGAGGGGAGTGGAGGAGCCGTTGTGTGCCTGTCATTTGTCAGTCCTGGTAGACCAGCAGGGGAAGCTCCTTTATGCTGGCTGGGCTCTTTCCCCTGGTACAGTTGTGTTCCTCTACTGAGCCTTCAGAGCCTGAAGACTTAACTCCATTTCACAACTGTGTTTTACTGTAGCTCATCTGGAAACTCTTTCTTACTTACTTTCTTTCTTTTTTTTTTTTTTTTAATAATAAATCCTGTTTGGTTGTGTTGACTTTAAATATTCTTCATAAAACACAGAGCTTGAACTTGGAGGACCAGATTGAAAGTGATTCATCGGAACTAAAGAAACTGAAGACTGAAGAAAATTCCCTCATAAGACTGATGACGATAAAGAAGGAGAAGCTTGCCACCGCGCAGTTCAAAATAAACAAGAAGCAGGAAGATGTGAAGCAGTACAAACGGACCATGATTGAGTACGAGCGATTCCAGTGCCGGGGCGGGTGCACCCAGGAAAAGCTCACAGGCTCTCAAAACCACGGTTTTCTTTTATCAGCTGTCTGTCTGTCTGTCTATCTATCTATCTGTTTATTTTCATTCTAGATAGTTGTTTTTATTACTAATACTTGTTTTTATTGCTTTCCACAATTGTCACAAAATGATTGCACTGTCAAGCCAAGCTCTGGTCTGGATGCACAAAAAATCACTATTCTTTTCTGTTTTGTTTTGTTTTTTCCAATTTTCTGTGTTTCCAAAAAGGAATTCTGCCTCTAGTAACTGAGATATGAATAATTCTGTCTATATGTAAAATAGAACAACAAGTTTTTTCATTTATCTGTTTATTGATTGATTGATTGATTGATGTTTGCTTTTTGCTGCCTTTTGAGACAGACAGTTTCAGTTGCTTTATGTTAATCTTTAAAGGTGTTTATTTTGGTGCACTTGAGACATAGTGACTTAGGAAAAAGAAGTGCATTAGAAAAATAATCTTGCTATTATTCAGGTAAAAATGAATGCATGGCTAAGTTCTGATGTATGTAAAATATTTCACCAGTAGTCTCCTTGTCAGTCCTTGGAATGTGCCTTTAGAATACATGCCATAAATATGTCTAGGATGGCAGTCCTTTAGTCCTTAAGTGTGGCATTGAGACCATCAAGTATTTCCATGTTTATGAAGGGAAAAGACAGAAGCCAGGTATTGTCTATTTCTTGCCAAATCTGCTGAAAAGTTGTACTAATGCACTTTCCCACTAACAGTTTCTAGCTGTACACACTGAGGCACTGGAGCTAAGCCTTCATTTTAAAGAGTAGGTTTTGAGGGCTGGAGTGTAACTTAGTGGTTGATCATTTGCCCAGCATGTGCCAGGTTCTGCTTTGATCTTCAGCTCATTAAAACAAGGAAATAAAAAGAATCACTCTAGAATGAAATAGTTCCACATGTCATGATGCAACTGCAGTGTATCACAGCATCTGGGACTTTGTGGCTTTTGTCTGCTTGCTTTTATATCTGGAAGGGTTCTGAGCTTGATGAGCAAGTACTGACACATGATGGCTCTGAGTTCACAGTTAGTCTTTGGCTTTTAAATGCTTAAGAGAGGTTATGTCAGGTGTCTCTGTTCCCTTTTAGAGATTGCAATAAAGTTCAAGAAAAGAGAGATGCTGTCTGTGAGCAAGTAACTACCATTAATCAAGACATCCACAAGATTAAATCTGGGATTCAGCAACTGAGAGATGCCGCAAAAAGGGAGAAACTGAAGTCTCAGGTAGGTTCTCCTAAAAGATAGAGCCCGTGAGGTTAAAAGATAGATGACATTACCTGTGACAGGGTTTTGAGTTTTCCGGAGTAGAACGTGACCTCACAGGTCCTTTACTTTCATTTCTATGTATAGTGCCACTCTGAATACCCTTTACTAGTCTGCGGATATGCATCTTCTGTGTTTTTCCTTACCTGCCTTTTAGCACGTCACAGAATATCATTCTTTAAAGTAAACATAGTTGCTTAGTAAAGGTTCTGAAGTCAGTAGGTAGGTGGTCTTTACTCATGATGTTTAAATAATGTCTCTCAAAACATTTTACCAAAAGCTACTAAAAATAGGCACACCCTTTGTTGAGAATTCTTAGGCCTCTTCTTCATCTTCCTGTTTCTGAGATTGCCTGCTGTGTAATAGCTGCACTCTTGCTGCTACTGTCTCTCACTGTCCACACACAGTCTGTGGAGATCTAAGACAAAGGAGACCTGAGATATTCCGTCCTACATTCCTAAATAAACCGGGCTGTGTTGTCACTTGTTCTGGGTGTAGTTGTTGAGCTGATTATTATCAGATTCAAACTGATAACTAGCTTGAATTTGAGCTATCTTTGTTAATCATAAAAGATGCCCAAACTATCTCATATTTCTGTTAGCTCTGTGCACATGTGTCTCACCTTTCCTGGCAATACCAGCCATACTTTAAGCTCAGCACGCCATGTGAAATCATTCCTAGAATGGCCTTGGGTATAGTCTACTTTGCATAAGTATTTATAAAGTTGAAAGGGCACTGACCACTGTGTCTTTAGCTGTGTATTGCAGTTCATTGAGGAATTTTGAAATGAGCAAGCCCCCTCCCAAATACATTGAATTAGATTCAAAACAATAGGTCCCACTGCTTAATTGAGTTGTCTATTTATCTCTAGAATAGGTTGGCATTTGAGAGCCACTGATGGGCTCTGCGTAATTGTAACTGTTTTCTGTGGATGGAGCTCATAACCACACAAGCTGTTCTACTACAGCTGTAGTTGTTAAAATGTTATCTCTCATTCTGAATTTAAAATAGTCAATGTCTTTACTCTGGTGGGCTCAGATCTTCTGTCTGGAATAATCTATACCCTGTTCTATGGAATGACCCATAAGATAATGGTCCCATATTCCTTCAGTTGTCTCCCATTGGGTTTAATAGCCCAGGTGTCCAGCCACTCCTTATATGCTTAATTTTCAGATTTATTGTTATCCTGATTATCATTACTGCTTCTTACCTGTCATTATTTACTTCGTAGAATGTAGAGCTAACCAGTCTTCTCAAGTACTGTTGTGTCCCCAGAAGCACAGAGCTGTTCCCAGAGCCTTGTTTCAGAGGCTGGGTTGTCAGCAACAGTGTCTCACCTTCTGTTCATGTTCAAATTATGATCAGTTAAAGACTGCATCTTCTTCACGGACAGCTCTGCTGACTTGGTTTTTCACCATACCATACTGTGGAGAAGTGATTGCTCTCAAGATCTTAGTATAATGTCTTGCAGGCCTAATTGTATTTCTTTCAACCTAGATTCTCAAAATGCCAAGATGAGTTTAAATCTCATCTACACTACTCATTTCCCATTGTGTGGCGTCAGTGGGCCCTGGCTGTGCTGTAGCATCTCCCCAGAGCACGCAGTGTGTTGTCAGAGCTTGGGCCAGCAGTGCAGCTTGCTGTGTCCTTCCGCCACCCAGCCTGCTCATGTTCGTTTTTAAAGTGCTCAATATCCTTAACTATCATAGAAATTCAAATTAAAACTGTAATCCATCTTACCCAAGTCAGAATGACTAGCTTTAAGAAAATAATTGATACCAAAAACTGGCAAGAGTTTGGGTGGAAGAAAGCCTTTAAGATTTATTTATTTGTGTTACTGTGGCTGGTGTTTGCTCATTTATGCTCATGATTGCTCTGTTGAAGTTACCAAGACTCATCCTAGATGTCCACCTACAGAGTAACGGAGGGTAAAAATGTAGTGCGCGTACAGTGACGTGTTATGCGTCCGTAGATCAACTGAAACTTGTAAGAATATAGATGTTAGTGGAAAATGCTATATTGAGTGAAGTGACCCAGGCCCAGAAAGACAAAAACCACGTTCTAAGTGTTATATGTGTGTACTTACGTGGAGTGAGTGTGTGTGGATAGCAGGAACTAAAGAAGAGTCTGGGAGAGGGAAAGAGGAAGCTTTAAGGGAGAAGACTGGTAGGGTAATAGAACACAAGTGATACCAGAATGGAAGGAGAAATACCAACAGTGTATTGGAGACAGGGTTTCTCTGTGTAGTCCTGGCTGTCCTGGAACTTACTCTGTAGACCAGGCTGGCCTCCAATTCACAAAGATTCAGATCTGGGGTTAAAGGTGTGTGCCACCATGGCTGGCTTCCAGCAATATATTTTTGATCTATGAATTAAAAACTTCTGGAAAAATACTTCTGGAATCAGTGGATGATGTTGGGTGTAAAAGTTCATGGATATTGTAAAATTTTAAATCTCTTAAATTTCAAATATGAGATCATCAGACCAACACTCACATCAAACATTGCTGGACTCCTGTGTTATGTCTTTCCCTTCTGAAGCTTCTGGCTAGGTAAGCACTATGCCCTGAGCCCTTGACATGTCTAGTGCACCAGAGAGGCTAATGGCATTAGGAATATAATTTAAATTCTTGTACTTTTAAATGCTCCATATGGCTAGCCTTCCATAGTGAACAGCACTGGCTCTGCCTGGGTTTTTCCATCCCAGCTGTCTGCTTTGACTTTAGAAGGATATGATTTCACATAAGACTTTATGTATGCCAGCTCTCATGAACTCTTATAAACTTCCATTTGTGTGTAGACATTTACATGGATATTCTAAAATATATAGTCTTGAGAAGGCTATATCCCATCTCCTTTAACACCCAAGAGTGTGCTCAGGGCGATGGCCACACGTTTGTTTGGTGGTTTGCTGCTATTCAGGCTTCCTAATCCATTTATTGTGCCTCTGTCCTTGGAAGTGTGTTTATTCTCAGGAGAAAAACATAGCTTTGGTGTACTGAAATGCTTGGTGTGTATTTGCAGATTATATTTCCTTTTTTAGCCACTCTTGGTTTTGATGGTTTCTCAAAAGTGATCTCTTTCTTCCTGACTTATTTGGCTTTCCTGTTTGTGGGAATAAGCACATAGCCTAGGAGAACCAGGAGCTTAAGTTGATCTATAGCCTTTAAACGTGCTGATTGCTTAAAATAGCATTCACACAAGCCAGTCGCTGATGTGCCTGATTGTTCTTATAAGATTTAGGGAATAAAGCTTTCAGAAACTTTTGTTTTCTTGGTGGTTCATAGTTTATCTCAGCTGTAGTCTTTGGTCCTGTGTAGGAAGGATCTTAAAACTCTTCTAGCCTTAGAGTAGAACGAATATGAATGGCCAATTGGAATATTTTCAAACTTGGGGTAGGCCTGGCTGTCACACGGAGTGACTATCCCATCATTTGTCCTTAGGAAATCTTTGTCAACTTGAAAAGTGCTCTGGAGAAGTACCACGAGGGCATTGAGAAGGCAACAGAGGACTGCTGCGCTAAGATAGAAGAGAAGGCTGCCGAGCTGAAGAGGAGGATGCTCAGAATGCCGCCCTGACCCACAGCCAGCCCGCCTGTAAACAGCCTGCTGCCTTTCCGTTCCTGATTGGCATAGTTATGTTAAAGCTAATAGAAGTGCCAGCAGGGTCAGCTAACTGACGTGGGTACCACTGGTTCCTGTTTGTCTTTGGTGTCCTTTATATGACGGTGTGCTTCCTGTGTATTTTTCTTGGCAATGAGGTTACAACTCAGGGCCTTGCAGGCTACACTGACTTGCTTTCCCAGGCTCCCGCATGCCATCTGTTATACAGGCTTTTGCTACAATCAAATAACATGTACAGCTTTTATGTCCCCACTCTGTCTCTTTTTGTATGTACTGGTTGGAATAAACAAATAGTTAACTGAAGTCTGGGTTTTACTACTGTTATCCTGGATGGATGTTGTTTCTTTGTTGATGTTGGATTGCCACATCCTGATCCTGATTGTGCCCTCCACATCTTGATTGCATGCTCATTTGATTGTTACTCATTCCGCCCTCCCTAGATATTTGATTGCTGTTGTGCAGGTGGAGAATTAGGATGATCTCTGAAGACTTACATAGCAAAAATTTGAACTGCCACCAAAATTGTAATAGTCCTGATATGCCACACTTTCTAATGTAATTATTTGAAAGAGTAAGTTTGTAGGGTTTCATTTCTTCATTGATGCAACTGGCATGTTTTTGGTAGAAATAAGATGGTTGTGGACAGAAAACTCAAAGTGAACCAAAACAACTCTTCCCTCTTTATGACTTTCTTATCTTGAGGGCTTTGTTTCAGGAGCACAAGGATGCTTAGCCACACTGTGGCCTTCTGCAGTTTATCTCGGCTTCTCAAACTGTCCTTGCAGAATGTTGTAGATAACTCTCAGGAACCAAGGACTGTGGTAAACTTTTGAAAGAAACACAGTGGCCCTTGCTAGCTAGCACCCATCATTGAAAACTGCCAGCTCAGAGTGTTCACACTTAGAGTGTTCAGCTGCACACCTGTCATTCCAGTGGTCTGTCCTTATGAACCTAGTTGGGGACAAAGGACATACATGAATGTGTGCATGTAAGTACAAGTGCCTGCAGAGATCAGGGGTGCCCAGTACCCTGGAACTGGAGTTACAGGTGGTTGTGAGCTGCCAGTGGGGCTGCCAGGAACTAAATTCAGGTCCTCTGTAAGAACTGTAAGGTCTCTCATCCACTGAGCCATCTCTGCAGCCCCTAAAATTTTAATAACATTTATGTGTATGAGTGGAAGGGGGTCATGCGTGTGCCACAGTGCACATGTGAAGGACAGAGAACAACTTTCTGGAGTTGATTCTTTCCTCCAGAACCTTGGGAGACCAAGGAAACGAACTCAGGTCACCAGGCTTGGTGACTTGCAGAGCAACCCGACTTGCTTGCTTTGGTTTTTGTAACTTAGTTTTTCGATTTTTGCTATCATTTGTATTGTTTTATGTAGTTTCTTAGACACATTTTCAACATGGCTACACACTGTTCTAGAGGCCTGGGACTTCTGTTTTAGCATTCCAAATTTAGCATCATACTGTTTATTATACATGCTCACTACCTGAGTATTTAAAGAATCTGTTTTCTTTTTTCGTGTGTGTGTGTGTGTGTGATCTGTTTTCTTTTTTCGTGTGTGTGTGTGTGTGTGTGTGTGTGTGTGTGTGTGTGTAACTAAATAATACAGCCACAGAAGCAGGCTCATCAGTTTAGCAGGCAACACTGACATTTCTTCCTACCAAATACATTTCCTGGTGACTATCTTTAATCATTCCTTTCTGCCTCCAAATAGTTAAAATTTAATCAGAGGCCCTCAGCATAATCTACTCAAATCCATTTGGCTCTTCTGACTGAAGAATAAATTCTAAAATTTAGAGATTTTCCTGGAGCCGTCTTGAAAATGACATTGTTGTTGCCCAAATGGTTTTGTAATACAGGGAATTGCATACCCTGCAGAAGCAGGTGCCATCATGTGTCTGTGGCACGTGCCACCCCGATGGCAGAGGAAAGGAAGGCTGTGCTGCCAGACTGCAGCCCTCAGCTGTGAGCTCAGCTCTTTAGCTGGATGGAGCAAATATTTAATTTCACGTTGAACTGACATATTTCAAGAAGCTAATCCATTTTGTGACAAAGCCAGGGGAGTTGAAATATGCACCTCGCAGGCTGGAGTTAATACATCGGATTTGAGTTTCTCGGGATGTTTCCTATTTTTAGTAAGAACCGAAAAGTTTGATATGAAATTCCATTTCAAATTCAGGCCTGCCACCTTTTTCAATTAAGTCGGCACGCTCTCCCTGATTGAAATATGCTTCTCATCTTCCTATCCAGATTGCCACCAGGGGGCACAACATGGCTTGCATAACCAAGGCAAAAATAGCTGTGAATTTTCAGGTTGGAAATGCAAGAGCCGGAAGTTTTAAAGTGACAGTGACAACTGGAAATCAAAAAGTGGCAGAGGGAACCTAGACTCTGCCTAGTTAAAATAAGTTCTAAATAATAGCTGAGGATTTGAAGGTTTTGCTAAAAGGATAACTTTTACCATGAGGTATTAATTCTGACCCTAGTGTTTATCTCTAAAATTTCCTAAGTGATGGTAGGTGGCTCAGAGTTTTTAACTCAGATTTCATGCAACTCTAAAAACTGAATTTTCCTGAGAGAACTTGAAACTCCATGCAATGACCTTAGGGACTGAATATAGACAGACCACCACCTGATATCCATAGCTCAGTCTGATATCTTTGTTTGTTTGAGTTTGATTTATTTTTTTTCCTGGTAATACCATTAACCTTCATCACCAAGAACTTCTTTAAATCCACTCTTTCTGACAACACAAAATGTCTCTAAAATTCCTGATCCTCTACAAATTTTTGATGCTAAGACATTTCAAGACCAGAGCTATACTCATTTAAGGAGCAGTAGTTTGTGGCAGTACAGATTGGTAATGCCATAGTTTCCAAACTGAGGGTGTGCAAAAATCAGTTTGAAGCAGTTGTTAAACTTGCCACCCTGCCAGGTGCCGCTCTCTGGGTTCTATAGGGTCTATAGGGTTTTCTGGGTTCTATAGGGTCTAGCTCCCCATTGAAAGCAAGTTAATTCTACAGCTAAAGCAAAGTGATTTTAATTTGTGTTGGGGTAGGGGAGGTGTTCATGTGATGGCAAGTCTGTGTGCATGCACATATTTACATGTTTGTTCAGGTGTGTGTTCACATGTGCATTTGGAAGCCAGGGGTCATCTGCAAGTGTCACTCCTTAGGAGCTGACCACCATGGCTCTGCCTCCCTGACAAAACAAACAAACGAACAACCTTATAGGCTCTAGAGATCCAAATTCAGATTCCCACTGTGGACACTTTAATGACTGAGCCATTACCCCCAACCCCAGAGTGGTTTGAATAATTATTCTTAGGGATTGCTTTAAAAAAGAAGTTCCTAGATGGTTAGAGCATAAACTACAATCTTCACACTCCTTTTTAATGAGACGGTAATTGCAAATCTGCCTCAAGAAGGCAAGGATTGAGGGGCTTTAGGGATATAACTGTCACACACCAACACCCAATGACCAGCCAGTTCTGTTAGGATCAAACTTACTAGGTATCGTTGCATATGGCACTACCTCTACCACAGTCCTTTTACACCTGACCTTAGATGAATAAGTAAATATGTCCTTAAAGAATCTAGTTTGCAATCACCCACATTGACACAAGATTCCAAGGCAGTTAATTCTTGGGGGTGAGGGGTAGCTTTGAATTTTTAATACAAAGAGCAGAAGACAGGTGGTTTGATTTCACCATGGCAAGTAAGCTCACGGGCAGCAAACTGCTTGGCTCCACAGGATAGGATATCACTGTGGACTTTTTCTCAGGTGAGCCGGGGTGTGAGAATTGCCTGGCCCTACAGTCTGAATCTTCAAACCTTAGAATTCCTTAGAATCACCTGAAGATAGACCCAGTGTGTCAGAGTCCATAGGTTTGGGTGGAATACTTGCTGGGTTTGTGTGTCAAGTTGACACAAGCTGAAGTCATTGGTGAGAAAGCAACCTCAGTTGAGCAAGTGTCTCCATGAGATCCAGCTCTAAGGTCCTTTCCTCAAATAAGGACAGTTGGGGGAGGTCCCAGTCCATGGTGAGTGATGCTATCCCTGGGCTTCTATAAGAAGGCAGGCTGAGCAAGCCAGGGAAAACAAGCCAGTAAACAGCACACTCCATGGGCTGGGCATCAGCTCCTGCCTTCAGGTTCCAGCCCTGCTTGAGTTCCTGTCCTGAGTTCCTCCAATGACAGAAGTGTAAGCCAAATGACTTCCCCAACTTGCCTTTTGATCATGGTGTTTCATTGCAGTAATAGAAGCCCTAACTAAGGCAGGTGGGCTCCAGAGTTTCCATGGTAGTCAAATTGTTCCCAGATGAAGCAGCTAGCTCTGGGACTCCCATCACCATACTAGAGACACATGCTGGTTGAGGTGGAGTTGTCTCCACAGATCTATGACAGGAATCCTAAAGCTCTGGTGTGCTTCCAAGTCACCTGACGATCTTGTCAACCTGGAATCTGGGAGCCTCCATTTCTAAAATATTCTTCACGCTGCTAGAAGATATCTAGGTCTTGCAGAAGCAAGGCATGGCCCTCATTATCTCCCGCCATTGACCCTGTCTTTGCATCTTCAAGTTCTTGGCCCTGTAAGACAAAGGATGCCTGTAAAATGTACCACACAGCATCCCGAACCTTCACAGTAGCAATTGTTATGAGGTGTTTAGTACAGCAGTGAAGAGTGGGCTTTTGAGAGACACTCTTGCATTTCCATTTCAACTGCTAGCCTCATGAACGGAGGTCCAAACAGAATGCTACTCAGGTCTTTTTCCAGTTGCCGCTTTACAAGGCTTTTGTAGAGGATAAACCAGATGATAAACTACTTAGCACTCTGTAAATGGCGGCTATTGCTAGTAGAACCCAAGAAACAGAGGTGACAAGAACAGCTGTGGCAGATGTTATTTGAGCTCTTGCAGTCTGAAAGAAAAAGAATCTAACCAGAAAAAAAAATCATATGCCAGCTGTGATCATGACTCTCCTATAGGGCCCCTAATGCTCATTTACTGCTGCCTGGGGTATCACTGAGCAAAGAAGGAAGGACTGCAGAGATATTGCAATGCTTACAGCCCCTTTAAGGCTATTACTGTAGGGAAAGCTACAGAGGCATTACCTTTACAAAGGTTCTCAGAGAACAGTTGTATTTCATCGGGAAGTCAAATTCTTCCTTCTGTAATGAAGGTGAGTTTCATCTGTCAAGATGGTGGGACTTAGCATGTAATAGAAGCAAGATGCAAGGCAGGTAATACATAAGGAAAGCTTTCATGCTCTAATGTGTGTTAGGTGTCCCTCTCAGGGCTTCCCCATCCTTTTCTCTGTTTTTCTTTAATAGACTTCTCTTCTTTCCTCACAGCCCTGACTTTTTAGCCCTGAGTGTTTCCCTCTTCAGGAAACCCTTTCCTTCAGACAGTGAGAACCAGAACTACTGTTCTGTTTAAGTATATACCTTATACAAAGCTTCATGTTGCTCCACTCTTTCCGATGCCCATGGTTGGGCTTCCTTTACTCCTCTGTCAGATTTAGCCCTGTTCTTCTCCATTCAACAACTTAGTGAACATTTACCAAGACGTTACTACGCACAGGGCCAGGCCTAATACATTAGAAATTGAGGCCAAAAGATAATTCCTGGGACTGGAGAGATGGCTCAGCCATTAAGAGTGCAGTTTGAATCTCAACACCGTGGGCAAGATCCCATGTGGACCTGTAATCTCAGTACTGGGTAAGTAGAGATAGGATTGCTGCAGTTTGATGGTTACCTGCTTAAAACAAAATCAACCCAAGATTTTGGTAGCGACATTTAATCAAAGGAATAATAAGGGTTAGTAGTAGACTCAGTATCTCGTGTGGAACAGATGGGAAATTGGCTCGGAGAGGCTCTTGGGGGTAACTAAGTGATAGAAGACTCTTGATGCCCTGCTTCCAGCCTCAGATCAGGCACAGGGTGTACCCACATACATACACAGGTAAGCATATACTATGCATACTATGCATACATGTGTCCCGCACATATATGTGCATACTAGATAGCTAGATAGCTAGCTAGCTAGCTAGCTAGCTAGCTAGATAGATAGATAGATAGATAGATAGATAGATAGACAGACATAGATATGATATCCTTGCTGCCAAGAAATAGCTATGGACACTATTAACACTTCAAAGACTCTATGAATCCAGTTATCATTGGTCTTCATTTCTGACCAGAAGCACATGCATAAGAAGGCACATGGTAAGTTAGGAAACCTGAGTGTGCAGAGGGACCAGTCAAACAGATTGCCACTTTTAACATCACACTCAGAACTAACTAGGATGGTTCCCCTCCCAAGAACTGTGTTGATCCCTTCCAAAGTTGACACCCCAAATAACCTAATCACCTTACATCTGTCAACATTGCCATACTGGCTGGGGACCACAGTTCCAGGATGGCTACTTAGAGGGGCACAATCAAACTACATCTTAACCATGGCCATTATTAAGAGGTTAAATCCCTTCGGAGTGCCTGTGGAGTTGCCCACCATCTTCCCAAACCCTGTATTGGATAGTTCAGATGAATACAGCTTGGCCACAGTGAGTCAGGGGTCTTGGTCCTTTGATTGGCTATTTACATGAGCATCCCAAGGCTCTGTGTCCTGCTCATGTCAAGGCTCCATGTAATCCCTGCCACCTGTGCCTTCCCTGATTGGAATGTTATACTTGTATGCTCCAGTCACAGTGGAGAAGAGTAGAAGTCTCGTTATCTCTGGTGAAAACAGATGGGAAATGTTGGCTCTGAGAAGCTCTTAGTGGCACCCAGTTTATTTACTTGCCTGAGAAAATAAGACGATCACCAGTGCCATGACTAATTCCACTCTGAACTACATAGCTGATGTTCAAGCCTTCTTAAAACTGGACCTTATTACCTTGGATGAGATGATTTTTATCATTGGTTCAAGCATTTTGTAGGATCCTATGAGTTGCTTCCAAACAAGCTCTTTCTTTTGATTTTTAATAAAAAGCAAACAGACATTTGCTGACCACACTTTGAGGATTTAGGAGCCCACTGCCTGAACAGTGAACCCTGCGTAACTCCAGAAATATAAATCTGAAAATTTTTTGGAAAGTCCAGTTTGACTGCTGTGCTTTGGCTCCTGCATGAGAATAAATGTGGGTCTTTCCCACTTTCATTTCTATTGTGGCTTTCTGGGAATTACTACCAATCTCCTTGCCCAATATATCTTGGCTCTCTGCAATTTTTCTTCAAGGAATCAAGACTAATATACAGTAGTTCCAATGATTTAATATCTGTAGGGCTATATCCACAACAGTTGACTTTCCTCTCAAAGGTGACTAGAGTCATAAAGAAGTTGACCATACAAGATAGTCCTGCTTCCATCGACAGAGGAGACACACACAGCCTCAGTCTTTGTGGCAGTTTATTGTCCTGTGAGGCTGGACCTTGTTGTAGTGGAAGAGGGCTGCATAACACAGCCCAGACTTCTATGTACTTACTGTACTTACTATGAGGTTTTCCCAAGTACTTCTAGCTGTAGTAATTCCTTCCTCTCCATTTTTCCAGAGGGGATATATATATATATATAGAAGTCCTCTCACCAGATATATATGTATATATGTATATATATCTGGTGAGAGGACTTCTAGAGAATTTTAAGCATGGTGCATAGCATTCTTGTCCCGAAATCCCAACAATCTAACTAAAAGCTGCGCTTGAACTGATATTCAAGCACACCACTGTCACCAGCATGAGTTTGAGTGCAATAAAAACGGTGTGATTTAACCTGAGGTTGGTTAGTTAAATATTTCTCCTGGAAGTAAATATTCAGAATGTCAGCCAGACTCTTTAGTTTGATTTTTCTACATTTGGTTGACATACATAGTGATGAAAATCTATACATAATGATTGAATGAAAAGATTTTTTAAAAATTTTTTTCTTCACGAATACAAATTTCCTGTACAAATTTCTATGACAAATACAGTGACTTACTCACATCCTATTATTTAACATATGAAGGAATACATGGAGCCAACGAGATGGCTCAGTGGTTTAAGGTGCTTGCAGTAAAGAGCTATAGTTCAGTCCCCAGGATGCACATGGTGGAAGGGGAGAGCCAACCCCTAAACGCTGTCATATACACTCACACTGTGACACACATGTGCCTGCAGACACACAAACATATACACGCACACCAGCACACGCATACTTACAGGTACATGCACACACACACACATAGGCATGCACTGTTAAAAGCATTCTAATCCACTGGATTGTGAGCTCCATTAGACAAATTATTTGTCATTAGGAACTCATGCCATGTGTTGCATTTCCTGGGCCCTTAAAAATCCTCTTTTTACTGTTTATCTTCCCTTTCTGAGTCTCTCCTTTTCAGGAAACATAAAGGCTGGTAGAGGTAAATACAGAAGCTAATAAACTACATCCCATGGCTACTTTACAAATAAAGTTTTATTTGAACACTGGCACATTCATTTGCTTATATTTTCATCTGTGGTAGTGATTGTGCCACAAGGGCATAGTTGAATAATTGTGACAGAAGCATATGTCCTATAAGTGGGGAAGCATGTACTGCTCTGCCCTTTACCATCCACCTTTATGATTAAATGTAGGTAATAAAGCCTAGTGGGAAGCACACCGTGGTGGTTTGAATAAAAAGGGACCTCATAAGTTCACAAAATCCACAGGGCAATTTTTTAAAAAAGCAACTTGAATTAATTCAGGCTACACACACTACCACAAGTCCCCCAACTGTCATCATTCTGTCTTTAATTCACAAATAAAGAAATGGAGCTGATTTTTATAAGACTTTTCTATCCAAATAGTCCCCTGAATCTTCAAGCACGTGAACTGTCTCCGAATTCATTTATGACTTCTCTTGCACCTTTCTCACTCAGTCTTGTCACTCTGTAAGTTTTGACGTGGGGCTTCAGATAATACAGTATGTTCTTTCCCTGATTGGACTTTGTAGGAAATAACTGGGACAGACAGAGAGGGACTAGAGGTGTGGGAAGAGGCTTTGGTGTAGGCAAAGGAGGAGGGGGAACTAATAAGACGACCCTGCAAGCGTTGGCTAATTTATAACTCCTGGGGCTGCTGAAATGGCTTTCGAGTTTTGCACTCTTGACATTTTTGCAATTTTTCCATGTTCCTGCTGCTGTCCCAGCACCATAGATAAGGAACCCTCAAATCTTGCTCTGTTCTGGAATAATGAGATTGGAAAAGAAAAGATCTTTTCCATCTTTTTAACATTAAGAGGAGGGAAAAAAAGGCACCAGCTGGTCAAAAAACCCAGCAGTTCAACAAATATTACTCATGTCGCTGGCAAAAAAGAAAAGGAGATTTTTGAATAGAAAAATGGAAAAGATGAACACAAGAGGCATTGTTTGCATATCGGAAAAATTAATCTACACAGCAAAGTGTAAGAGCCTGCAATTCAGAAAGCAAAGAATTAGGACAGCCCAGCTGAGAATAATTTTCTAGCCAGTTAATTTAATTGCATAAATCATTCCTTTGTTAGCAATAAAGAGATATAATTAAAATGAGATTGCCTCTAGTTTCTATTCTCTGGAAGCTAAAGGAATTGATTTCGGGCAAAGCATTCTGCTAAATACCAGATCGGCAAATTACATTTACCTTTTTTAGAAAAAGCTAAATTATTTTGTGATAATATCATGGTGAGTTTAATTAATTATAGATCTGCCATATGATCTTAAAGAAATAATTTATTTAGTTCCCTTAGAACAGAAGTTTGCAATCATGTGAGCATCCCCTTTGGTAGAGGCTTGTGTGGATTTTCACAAACAGGTCAGAAGTTTAACAGGAGGCTGTCAGGAGGAATTTGAGGCAGCTTAAACGATTGTTTGGGGTTTTGGTTAGCTGTCCTTATTTAAAAAAAAAAATTTAAAGCCACTATTTGATGTTGTATAATTTAACTGAAGTCATTTAGATTGGCTTTATATTAAATTGCTACTGGCAATTATTTGCTATCTCTAAACCTTTGGAATTTAAGGAGCCTATAATTGTCTATTAAATAGGGGGAAATCAGATCAAAGAGGAATTTGAACATCTCCTGCTACATAGCACAGGTCTTCGGATCCATCAGTTGAGTGTCAAGGAGAATTGCAGGCTGTGACAGAGGGGAGGCTCGGTTTTTATGGTAATGAATTTGAATTTTCTAAGGAATGTACTAAACCCCATTTGCTTGCTCCAGATTTTTGAAGTTCACCGGCATTACTTGGTAACAAGGATTTGTACAGTGATGGGAGGGATCTTGCCAGCTTTCACAAGGTCTGGGCTAGGGGGAAATCCTGCCCCCAGTGTGTATGTATGGCTTCAGCACTTACACAATGTGTGAACCTTAGAGGGGCTAGCGGAACCCCCCTCAACCCTGATTTAGAAAGAAACTGTAAGATCTTCAGAGTCGTTTTTGTAGTAGATAAAATGTGCAGTTAGCCTGTTGCTTAACGTCTTAAAACAAGAAGTGTTAGCCACCGGTTATGTGTGTTCCTAAGCTTCCGTACGGGATGGCTTTAAAAATAGGCTTAAGACTTGGGAGGAATTGAAATGATTTCCGTTGCTTGGTTTGGATCTCATATCAAATGAACAAGGTACCGAAGACAGATACCCCCTCCTCGAAATGCACTCCCTAGGACTCTGAGCTTAGTAGAAGTCAGTGGAAGGTGCTAGTTTCTGCTGGGCAGTAGTTATAGGACCATCTTGATGAGCACTGTCACAGCAGGGATCAGCCTTCAAAGCTGTGTCCTGCAGAATGTATGCCTGTTGCTTCCCCATAGAAACAGCTACCCAGCCACTGATCATGGACTGAAACTGGAGCCAGAATAGATCTTTCTCCCTTTTAAATTATTTCTCCCAACTATCCGTCAAGGGGCAAAAAGTCTAATGCATTTAGGTCTCCACTATCTCCTCAAGTATCTACCCATGTATCTGAGTTTTGTTATTATTTTCCTTATGATGCCAGCAGTATCCATGAACTTCTTAGATTCAGGAAAGAAAGTTTATTCACAATTTGCTCCCCAACATCTGGCTAACACCTGCCATTAAGTCATTATCCTTTATTCACTGTGTGAGGAAAGCACACATTCCTGGCCTGTCTGATACCATTCACACCTTTGGTTCTTATCCAAAACACACATCAGAAACTATGCATGTGTATTTTTCCATGTCTAACAAAGGTCATGTTTGTGCTTGTAGTCAGTAACTCTTACAGGATGGATGCCATCATGCATTGTTACAGGAGTGCTTGGAGCAGTAGTTATTAACATGTGAGTTTTGACCCCTTTGGCATCATGTATCAGATATCTGCATATCAGATATTTACATTACAGTACATAACAGTAGCAAAATTACAGTTATGAAGTACCAACAAAATCATTTTATGGTTGGGCGTCACTACAATATGAGGAGCTGTGTTAAAGGGTTGTAGCGTTAGGGAGGTTGTGAACTACTGGTTTAGAGGATGCCTAGTGGGCACAATGTTGGGCATAGGAAACTTCTCCCAATTAACTGCAGACAATCATTCCTCAGGCCCATATCCAAGGGCCTGTTTATATGATTCACACTTTCCCTGGGCTTCAGTTATCTGTACTGAAAATTCCCAAGTCTAAATACCCAAACCAGACGTCTCTCTTGAGATGCAGACTTCTGTTTCTGGCTTTTTTTTTCTAGAAGCACTGCTTGAAGAACTATTGATACCTCCAACCCACCGTATCTGAGAAAGAGAAAGAGCTTACTCACCTCCTGATATACAAGCTAGGACAAAAAAAGCTTTTCCTCTGCCCCCTCTCTTTCTCATCCCCTCCACATTTCAACCAACAAGCACCTCAGCTCTGCTTTTCAAGAATTTTCAGAACCAAACTCTTCCTCATCACTGAGATCCACCCAGTACACTGTGACTTATAGTAAAAACAACAACAAAAAGAAAGAAAACAGAAAAACCAACCAACCAAAACCAAAACCAATCATTTCTACAATAAGACATCCAAAAATACACCTCCCTAAAGTCTCCACCATTATCCTATCACTGTAGCTCTGGCCTGAACTCCTAAGCCCTGTCAAAGCTCATGGTGGCATCTTTGTGCCCTATTCCTGCTCTCCCAAACCTTCAAGAGGCTGCTGTTCCTCAGTCTATACACCTTAGCACAAATAGTACTTCAGAAAGAAGCTCCTTGATAAAATGGGTTGATTAGCTCTGTTCTTCAACTGCATAGACTCTGCTCTAAAACCGAACACTCCAATATACACCTTAGATTACCTTAGTGCATCTATTTTTTGTCATGTGTCCCCACTAGAACTGCATGTGTGTCATACTCAAAGTTTTCTCAAGGCTATAGAACAGTCTTGGCATAGACCAGGAACCCCCGTGTATGAGTGAATCAGTGGAAGCCTCTTTTATGCTATGGACATCTCCACAAATAATTCATGTTCTTTCTTATTTAAGGCCTTTGTCCATGTTGTTTCATCTGTACACAGATGCTTACACACATATATACATTGTTAGACATCTGGTGTTAGACATCCACGTGCAGCTTAGAACAGACCACTCCAGACTAAACAGTTCCAGGGGGGTGGTTATTCAGGAGATAGGGCAAAGGTGGGGGAAGAAGGTGCAAGAAGAGAGAAGAAGAAAAGTATAGGCCAGCCATGACTACGTGGAGAGAGGGGGAAGTGGCGAGGGAGACAGAGGCGCTAGAGGCAAGAGATCAAGAGATCAAGAGGAGGGGGAAAGTAGCCCCTTTTATAGTGGGTTAGGCCTACCTGACTGTTGCCAGGTAACTGTGGAGGTGGAGTTTAGACAGAATACTAACATACATGTATGCACACATACATACATATCACAAGCACATACATATCCACATATCTATATGCACATATAAACATATATACACAAATTCACATATACCACATACACATTCACTCCCACACATATGCCTCCATATATGTGAATATACATACATTCATGTACTTACTACACACACATGCATATATAAACTATATACATATGTGTATATATGTGTATATATACATATATATATACACACACATTCATACAACCACAAACACATATATATGTACATACACATATACTCACATATACACATACATACACCACACACACACATAGGTACATATGCACATTCATATACATACACACCATACACATACACACATATACATATCAATACATATACACACACAAATATATGCACAGTCATAAACTATATATATACACAATACACAACTTTCCAAACATATATAGACATATGTTAACAAACATCATACACTATGCACACTTTTATACAAACACATACACAAACATACACACACATACACACATAAACATGCCATACACATACACAAATATATATATGTATGTGTGTGTGTGTATATATATATATATATATATATATATACACGTGCGCATGCACGCACATGCACACACACACTCCACTCACTTTTCTTTCTTGCTCACTACTCTGTAGTTTAAGTATGATTTCTCTAGAAGCTGTCTCTATGCTAATCTATGCTGGCTGACTGTGATGTCATCACATAACCTTAACCACACCCCTATTGTCCTACATGACTGGATTTGCTGAATGAGTAAGTAGCTTCCACAGGAGCAAATCTTTGGTTTGGCCAAATCTGGTGCCTGACACGTAATAGGAGCTTGGGAATGATTTGTGGAAGAAAGAAAAAAAAAACTGAAGAGAGTTTCAATGCTGTGTGAGGAATTTATTTTCCAGTCCAATTCCAAAAAGCATATCTTCTTGAGAGAATGGCTAAATGCCCTGCTGTCGCCTGAGCATGGAGACAATCCAGTAAGGCTGAGTTGTGGCACCAGACAGACAAACAGAGAGGCTCTTCCTAGGGTGAGAGGTAATTAGCACACATTTGGCAGAATGCACTGGAAGGAAGCGATGTCCTGAGGGGTGCTCTTGGAACACACTCAGGGAGGAAAGCTCACACACAAGGAGCAGTTTTTGATGGGCTCTAAGAAGATTTTAACATAGTAACAGTGACTCTGGTGCACAGAATCAGCATTCTAAGCAGGCAATGGGAAAGTCTGTGTGCCTCATAATGAGTGAGCAGTTGGCTAAGATTAGACAGGACTTGACAGAAGAGAAAACATCTGGCTGCCTCTACAAAGAGACTTTGCTCTCTTGGCCTCTCCAAGCTTGAGACTGTCCTCTCTAGCTTCTTAACGAGAAGGCACTGACGTTGAGTTACCAAATTCTGTTTCTATGGTCACTCCAGTTGATATATCAGGGCTTTGAAAATAAACTTCTATTTCTGTAAGTCATTTTCTTATACTTTCTAATTCTTTAAAGAAGCCCTGATACATTTGGACTGGGTAGCTGCAGACAGCCCAAGTGTGTTAATTAGCAAATTAAATTATCTTATTCCTCTCTGCTTATGCTACATACAACTCCATAGAACCACTGAGAAGATAATGACATTCATCTAGTGACTTCCCAACCCTATGCATGCTGGGATAGCGAGGAAAGACACTCCAGCTAGGGCTCGGGAGAGCTTGAATTCTGTCTTTTCTCTGACATAACTCTGCTGCAGGCACATGTCTTCACCTTCTCCTTTGCCTCTTAATCATCCCATGCTGTTTCTAAAGATGGGCTTCATAAGCTGGCCATGTGGCACACATCTGGAATCCTGGCTCTTGCAAAGTGGAGGCAGGAAAAAGATCAGGAGTTCAAGGCCAGCCTTAGCTACACACTAACTTTGAGGCCAGCTACATGAGGTTTTGTCTCAAAGAATGAAATAAAAATAAAACGAGAGAATGAAAGGAAGAAAGGAGAAAGAGACCCTATAATCCTCGAAAAGACTTCAAACGATGCTTGCTGGGTGAAATACAGACTGGATACATGCATGTCTTTCCTACTCCTTCAGCTTGTCTCTTCTCATAATTATATAATGCCACAGACAGCTGGGAAAGGAAATAAGTGTAGGCTCCCACAGCTCTTCCTGAGTGTCCGTTGCTTTTCCATTCAACATTAACATTAAGTGTAAGAACCTTCTTAAGGAAGGAGGAACACCGAGAAACTGGTGGGCTAGAGGGTAGCCCTATCCCTGAGCTGGTGACTGGATTCCCGCCATGATCGTTTCTCATCGTGTCTCCATCGAGTGGCAGATGGCTGTGACTTGTGTCTCTTTGACACAGGCCAGTCCAGATGAGGCTGTGAACTCAATTCAGAATAGGATACCTTCCTTTGGTTAGGGGCCACAAACTACCAGAATATCCTATACCAGAATAGTCTTGGAACAAAAGGGACCTTTGATAAGTCATAAACAACCAGCTGATTGATTGATTCTAGGTATTTACATATCTAGGCATCCATTTTAATTAAGCACCTCATTGGAAAACACATAACACAGGCAAGAGTAGGTGCAACTGTGACAGCTATATTGCCCCTTTATAGCCCCCAATTTAATCATCAGGAGCTGATCAATCCCATTACTAAAGTCCTCCACAGCACAACATGTGTCCAGCTTCTCTAGGTTTCTAAACAGGAAGGGAAGCACTGGGGTGGCAGAGAAACCAGACCCACAGCCTTTTACTATTGTGCTTTAATTTTCTTGGCGTTTTCCCTCGGCTAAATGCCAGATCCCCTTCACACTACTGTCCGCAAGTTAGAACATATGAAAGAGAGTCTCTTCAAAATAACCCAGCTCTGAGTAAGGGGCTGGGTTTGACTGTGTGTATGTTGTATAGGTGTGAGGGCATGTATGTACATATGTGTGTAGGCATGCATGTACGTGTGTGTGAGTGTGTGTGTGTGTGTGTGTGTGTGTGTGTGTGTGTGTATGTGCACGCATGCACTGGTGCCTGTTCATATGTGTGTATATTCACATATAATCATGTGAGGGGTGCACTTGGGTGTGTGATACATATGAAAGGCAGAAGTCAACTTTAGGTATTATTCCTCAGAAGTCATCTGAGACAAGGTCTATCAACGGGAGGGACTCAGGGCTATTGGGTTTTGCTAGTCTAACTGGCCAGTGAGTCCCAGTGGCCTGCCTGCCTCTGCCTTTCTAAGACTGGCAATGACCAGTACAAGCACTTTATGGACTGGACAGTTTTCCCAGCCTCAGGTGAAAATTTTTGTTGCTTACTTTCCATCAGTAAAACCAAAGTTCCATCTGAGATGCCACTCCTTTTGGAATTCTTCCTAAAATTGCCCATGGTTTCTCTGTTCAACCTATTCTGAAGTCTCACCCTGCCCCCCTTCCTCTTGGCCATGCAGTTTGCTCTTGCTACAGTCTTCTGGTTTTACTAAAAAGCACACTGTCTCCCACACTCTTGTTCTTCTAGAATGTTCTTACAGTCCCTAGTCCAGTTCTCCCCTTGCACCTTCAGCACCCAGATCAAATGGCACCCAGCTAGTCTCCTCTCTTCTTACCCAGGCTGGACCAAAGTCCCTTTCTCTGGGGCTTCAAACTACTTTGGTGTTGTTCCGCGCACCTCCCAAATCCCTTTTCACCCGCGAATAAGGACACAAGAGGCAACAATTGGGTATACTGCAAATGAGGACTTTACTTCTTGTCACAGTAAAGCAGAAGGACAGAAAAGGCCGGAAGCGGCACCGCTTAAATACGCCCTAGGGTGACGTGTTCACTTCTGATTGACTGTTCACTCATCACCCAATATTATGCCTCGGGATTGGCCAGTGACTTTTGCACTCTCTGCCTTTGGAGCTGCGCAGATAATTGTTTACCAGTGGGAAGACACGAGGCCAGCACCATCTTGCAATGGAACCACTGACCCTGGCTTCCTACATGGTGTGTCTGTATCACTAAGTATACATTGTAAAATATTTATTTTTACCTGATAATAAAAGGAAAGATTCCTTTTTGTAGGCAAAGTATAAAAAAATGAAAAAATATAACATTAAAAATCAGTAATTCAATACCATATGAATATCTTGGTACTTCCCTAATTTTTTTTTCTATGTATACCATGGGCAGTTTATCATAAACATTATTCTAATTTTCTTACCATTTGTGATATTATCATGGGTGCTCATTCACCCAGAAATGAGTTTTTAATTTCTCTTTCATTTAATATGAGTTGGTTTTATGAATCAATTTGGAAAACAGAATAGAGTAAGTGATAGGGTGGTAGTTTTGAGCCTTATCGGTCCCCATCTTTCTCTCTCTTCCCATATATCATAAAAAGAAAGAAGCCCAGGTTTGCCTGATGAATAATGAAAGACTAAGTGGAGACTAGCTATGTTATAACAATCAAAGCCATGTGGCTAAACAGAGTCCCTTTGCAAATCCAACATGGTGCAAATAAATGAGAAACCCTGCCCAGTTGAGCCCAGCCCAGAAAAGTTGAGCTTTTCCTGTAGAATTATGAGATTAATAAATGGTTGCTGTATGCTAAAACATTTTGAGCAATTCTTTGTTATATAAACTAGCTTACTGTTACAAGTGTATTTTCATATAATAGAGATTCTGTCAATCATGTAAGTTTGTTTCCTGTTTCTTCCTTAATGGTTTGATCATAGCCAAAGTGTTTAAAGAATTATTGATGAACACTGTCTATAACTTTATGGTAAGTTAAACTATTGATATAGCATAAAACTACCTTCTTTTCAATAGCTGCACTATTTATAATGACTTTTTAAAGGAGGAATTACTGCTTCGTGAGCTTCTTAAAACTCGAAGGATAATTACTGCGCCAAAGTCTATGTCAACATTTTGAAGGCCTTTGATAAACATTGACATTTTCTTTTTCCAGAAAGACTACCTGTGATCTAAGATGTTTCATTTTCCTAATGTCTTTCCACAGTTAGTTAATTATTAATTATGGATAAATCATAAAGTTGGTGATCAAGAAATGCATCTTATTCTATTATGTAAGTGAAGTTGGGCTGGTACCTTTTGCATTTACTCTTGAGCCAAGGGTTTCTTTATTCACAATGGTAATTGTTCTTCCTTTTTATTTAGAAGTGCATTAGTGTGTTCTATATATTAAGAATACATGCTACTGGTAGCTTCTATTTCTTTAATGACGACCACAAACAAACATCTCATTAAAGTACCTCCTGTGAATTGTCACAGCAGTTTTTCAAGGCAAGTTCTGTATTGTTGGAGACCTGAAGGATAAATATGTATAATAATTGTATCACCTCTCCTCTTTTCTTAACCCAAGCCTTCCATGTATCCTTCTTCTCTCTTTCAAATTCATGACATCTTTTTCTTCAGTTGCTGTTGAATGTGTGTGCGAACAAGGGCAACACCAACAGACACGCTAATGTGAACAGAGGAAATCTCATGAGGTGTCAACCTTAGACAAAGAACTGTAAGCAACTAAGGAATAACGTTGAGAGAGACAAATAGTCTTTCCCAGGGAGGAACGCTCCAATTGCTTATCCAATACCAAGTGGTCAGCCCTAAAAACATACAGTCTGAATTCTTTCCTGTCATGTTTATACTAACATCTTGGTAGATGACATCTCTGACTGTAATGTGTAATGGCATTACCCATTCCCTAATTTGATACTAAAAAGAACCAGGCTAAATTCGTTCAATTATTTTACTTTGTCAAATTGTTTTTCTCAGAATCAGGCAAGAACTTGAAGAACTGGTGCCAGGGCCACTGTGTTTAACAATGATTTAGAACAAGCCCTGAGTTCTACTGCCCCTCAGTGACTAAGATCCCTCACAACCCAAGACAGAAGAACGCAGTCCTGTCCAATCTTACGACACATACCTGGAATTTGGCCAGAAGCACACTGATGATTCCTCCCCCACATACACTAAGAGTTTTTTTGCCGATTAATGCAACTCTTCCTTCAAGATCTTCCTCAAATGTGTATGGAGGGGACATGAAAGGAGCAGAACAGCAGGGTGAACTGGTAATACATTTTCAAGTGCCAGCTATGAAGAGATGTAGTATTCCTTGCTTTGAGATTGCTCTGGGATAGAAGAGGATGTGACTCGGTAGTTGAGCACTTGCCTGGTGTGCTCAAGGCCCTGGCTTTGATTTCCAATCCTAACAAACCAATAAATTCTCTCTAACTTGCTTCAGTTTTAAACTTTTAACATTTTCTGACTGCCAAATTGCACCTGTCCTCCTTTGGAAGAGACTCCAAATCTTTGATCAAGTCAGAAATAGTTCTAATCGTATTTATAAACAGGAACCTTTTTTATATGCATGCATTTTATCGACGTGGGATGTACCTCTATCTCCTTGGAAACAGGAAAGATGATGTCCAAATATATTTGCAAAGTGAAATAGTGACTAGGTTAGCAGCCTCATTCTCACAGACACTTACGAAAATGTGTGTGTGTGTGCACTCTAAAGCAAATCGAAATTAAATTAGCAAGACTCTTTCCTTTCCTGGTGGGACTTGTAGCTACCTTGGGGACAGACTGACAGAACTGCTAGCTTCAGCCTAGGGAGGGGCTGGAAGAGCCTAGAAACGCTGAGTGGGGCCTTTGCAGGGATGTAGCACCTGGCGCTGGTATTTTAAAACCCTCTAGAGTCACCCTCTGGTTTTTTGTTTTTTTTGTTTTTTTAAGCTGAGCAACAACTTGCTGGGCTCCAATCTAGGTCAGTGAGCATGGAAGAGTGAAACTTTCTGTAAGATCAAGTGCTCCTTATTTTTAATAACAGTTTCAAAAATAAGGCAGGTGGCAGGCATGCTAGCAGCAAAGGGATCTTTCTTACAGGCATCTACACAGGATTTCTCTGGTGGAGAAGACCATCTGGCTTCAAAAACTTGAAATGTGTTGAATGGTATCCTATAATTTATCCTTCGTGTTTCCTAATAGGATTCACCTGCCAGTAGATTGAAATCTTGTAGAAAATATTTTCTCTTAAAAATGAATATTTAACTGGGCAGCGGTGGTGCACGCCTTTAATCCCAGCACTTGGGAGGCAGAGGCAGGTGGATTTCTGAGTTTGAGGCCAGCCTGGTCTACAGAGTGAGTTCCAGGACAGCCAGGGCTATACAGAGAAACCCTGTCTTGAAAAACAAAAAACAAAAAAATAAATATTTATATCAACTCATAAGTAAAGAAATAGAGCATAAACAACTTCATAAAATATTCAGATTTATTGTCTGATAAACCTGGTATTTCAAAATGGGAAGAAATGGCTGGAGAGGTGGTTCAGCAGTTCAGAGGACAAGGGCGGGACGCTCTTTCCTAGCTTCAAGAATTTAATTCTCAGCACCCAGGTTGGGCAGCTCACAACCCTTTCCCTCTCCCTCTCCCTCTCCAGCTCCCTTTCCCTCTGCTTCTCTCATCTCACACATACACAAGTAAAAATAAATAAATCTTTTTAAAACTCTGAGACAGAAGAGGTAATGTGGATACTGGGATCTGCTTACCTATTTTGAGAGGACAAAAGGCAGAGTACCATCTAGGACATTACATAATAATAAATGTTGAGAGAAGTAAGTGTAAATATCAAAATGACAAAGATCTAGTATGTGGTCTTACATTTTTCCTTGGTCTTGCACATTTTCTACAAATTTTCCTGGATACTGGATGTGGATCAGCTGTTCCCCACCCCCAACCCCCAGAGGTTTGCTAATCTTATTTGATTTTTTTCAAAGAAAGAACTTTTGGTTTGATTTGTTCTATGCACTATTCTTTTCGTCTTCAGATAGCCAACATCATTAAATGCAGAAAGACTCAAAACATTTGTTTCCTAAAATGAGGAATAAGACAAGGGTATAAATTCTCTCCACTTCTATTTATTATAGAGCTTGAAGTCTTATTTAAAACAATAAGATGTGGAAATGAAAGAGAAACAAACAGGAAAAGAAGATGGAGATGACATTCTATGTCAGTTACAAAGAGGACTATCCATGTCTATCATTGAAGGAGGTGGGCTTCCATGTATGTCAGTGATGGAGGATTGTCCATGTATGTCAGTGATGGTGATGGGCTTCTGTGTATGTTAGTGATGGAGGTGGGCTTCCATGTATGTCAGTGATAGAGGAGCTTCCATGTATGTCAGTGATGGAGATGGGCTTCCATGTATGTCAGTGATGGAGGTGGGCTTCCATGTATGTCAGTGATGGAAGATCGTCCATGTATGTCAGTGATGGAGATGGGCTTCCATGTATGTCAGTGATGGAGGATCGTCCATGTATGTCAGTGATGGAAGATCGTCCATGTATGTCAGTGATAGAGGTGGGCTTTCATGTATGACAGTAATGGAGAGGACCTTCTGTGTCAGTAACAGGGAGGACCTTCCATGTATGTCATGAACAATTTAGAATCAAACAAAAAGTTGTTTCTTTGAAAAAAAATCAAATAAGATTAGCAAACCTCTAGTGAAACCAAAAATACCCAAGCGATGCACATCAACAGAAATAAACAGAAAAATTTGTAGAAAATGTGCAAGACCAAGGAAAAAGTAAGACCACATACTAGATCTTTGTCATTTTGATATTTATACTTCTTTCAACATTTATTATTATGTAATGTCCTAGATGGAACTCTGCCTTTTGTCCTCTCAAAATAGGTAAGCAGATCCCAGTATCTACATTACCTCTTCCGTATCACTTGATGGAGATGAAAGTCTATGAATGGAAGCAGTGCTGGTGACAGAGATGGACTTTCAGAAATGGAGGAAGCATTGGTGATGGGAATGAGATAATAGCATCTATCCCCAGTAGGACAATGGCGCAATGGCTAGCAGGACACCTACCATCCTCTTCCTCTTCAAAGGCTGGTGCTCTCTAAATTGAGGTGCCATGTGCTGTGGAAACGTCCCAGGAGCTGTTGATGTCTGCTGCATTTTATTGTGTAATTTTCTGGAAAGCAAATCTCATTTTAGGAGACGTGTGGGGGTACAACTGCTCTGAATTTGGCACGCAGAGCACACAATCGTGTGTATTAAGTTGACAGGAACTTACCAACCCCCTTCTTTCATTCAGAAATTCAGCTCATCTGCCTGACATTGAATAGCATTTTCCTCCTATCATGTTTCTTAGAGATAGTCTTGCTATGTAGCCCAGACTCGCTTGGAACTTGTTATATAGTTCAAGTTGGCCTCAACTACCAAGGCAAACCCTCTACCACCCCAGAGCAATCTAAAAGCAAAGAATACTATATGTCTTCATGACTGGTATTTGAAAATATATCACCAGTTCACCCTGCCGTTCTGTTCTTTTCACGTCCGGGTGGGAGTGGAAGTGAGGAGGGGTTTAGGAAGATGATCAGAGATTTCTTTTTATGCCCAGATATCACAGGTATGTCTCTAACCTGATTAGGCAGTCACCTGATTATAATAAATTATGTTGCATATTGAGATGTTTGGGGTTCTGACAGAGATAACATTGCAGAAGAGAAGTTTTCCATGGTTATTTTTTTTCTGGAGGCATGCTTCTGTTGGGTGTTTCAAAATGAAAAACCCATGACATGCTGCCGGTGACTGGGCTACGAGGAGAACACAAGTTAACTGCAATGACAGACAAACGATCAAATCTTTTCACTCTTCTCTGTCTACAGCAGTAGATAGAAGAATATAAATGTTTCTTTTTGCTTTTTCAACAGAAAGATCTACATTGGCACCTTGGTTATGATGTTATGATCAGAATGATCTTAGTATGAAAAACTACCCTCATCATCTGAGAAGCTGATGGATTTGTTGAAGTGCTTGGTCTTGTATGGATTGCAGAGGCACCATCGAGGACCACTTGGGGTCAGCCTCAATGGTAACAATTTGGCTTCCCCTCTTATGCTCACGCTCCTGGTCTATTTCCTTAATGTGGACAGTCAGGGATGTTGTTATAATTTTTGCTCTTATCATCCATACTTTGTAATTCTTTCTATTTTGTCACTGCTAATATTTATATGACACCCAGTAAGTAATTGATCTTCTATAAGGCCCTATGGTCACTCGCACTTGCTTATCATCTGTACATAGGGACCGATCCATAGATTTATGGTGGTCGTAAATATTGTTACCAGAAGTATGACTTCTTTTTTCTCCCCTGTGGACTAATTTCTAATAACTCTTGTGCATGAGAGCAATTACTGACAAAAGTCAGCCTGTGTTAATAGAGTTTATCACACTTCATCATATATCCTTTATCGTTGGAAGCATTTTGACAAGCCCAGGGTTAATTAAAACCAAGAAGACAATAAAATACAGCTAATCAAACATAACAGGTACAGAAATCAATTAGCAGATTTATAGCACTTTGGAGGTTTCCATAATGTATAAAATTCAAAGAAACTGTCGTTCCCATTTCCTCAAGACAGTGTAATTAAATTTCTAATTGAAACTATTTTTCAGTAGGTAATGTACAATCCACTCAAGTTTCATTTGCATTAAAGCAGGGTCTATAGAGGTTGAAAGAGCTTAGGAAATTAAAAAAGATCATTGAGTTATTTCCACCATTGATATTTAGTCTAACTAAAAATTGGGGGAAAGTTACACGATACAAAACAGGGGAGGAGGGAAAGGCAGTGATTTTTATGATGAGGAGAATAGGTGCGGTTTTTCTATATGTCGAGAGATTCTGTGTCCTGATACAGTATAATAGTTACCAAGGGCATGTGCATCAATACAATAATTCCCTTGGTTTGTAAGCATCCATTAATCACTTATTTATTTGCTTTCTTAATTCACATACTTCTTTTGATTAGATTGATTGTGATGGTCCCTCACTTTGGTAGCATGGTAGTGGCTTTGCACAAGCCATTGTTTTTTTTGTTTTGTTTTGTTTTTGCAGATTATGTAAGTGCCAATCTGTGGTGGTTTATTCTATTTTTGTTTTTGTGCATATGTGCCTGAGTCTGCATGTATATGTGTGTGTATGTGTGTGTGTGTGTGTGTGTGCATGTGTGTCTGTCTCTTTTGTGTGTGTGTGTGTGTGTATGCATTTGTGTCTGTCTCTGTGTATGTGTGTGTGTGCATATTCATGTGCATGTGCGTGTGTGTGTGCGTGTGTGTGTGTGTGTGTTATACACATAAGTGTATGGGAGGCCAGAGGAAGTGTTGGGGTGTTTTCCTTTGCTATTGACTTTGTTATTGCCTTGATATAGGGCTTCTCACTGAACTGGAAGCTTGCTGTTTTAGATAGGCTGATTGTCCATCAAGATCTCAGGATTCCCCTCTTCCTCTTAATGCTGAGGTTACAGGTTCATGCACCTATGCCTGCTTTAACGCGCATACTAGGGATCCAAACATAGGTCCTCATGCTTTCAGAGCAAGCAATCTTTCCCGTTAAATCATCCCCCTCCCCAGGTCCTGACGGTTAATTTTGGCTATCAACTTGACAGAATTTAGGATCACCTAGGAAACAAACCTGTGAATGCCCCTTTGAAAATCTTTTCAGAGATTTTTAACTGAGGTGGGAAGACCCAAGCCTAAGGTGGACTCTGTGGCCTGGGGTCTCAAATTGAAGGAGGTAGAGGAAGCTTGCTGGGCACCAGCAGTTCCCTTCCTGTGTGCTGCCTGCAGGTGCAATGTGGCTACCAGGTTCAAGTTCCTATGCCCATGCTTTCTTTACTATGGTAGTCTGAACCACCAACATGCAAACCAAAATTAACCATTCCTTCCTTAGATTGCTTTTGTTAGATACTCTGTGACAGCAATTTAACAAATAACTAAAACACCACCTAAGTGAAATGTGACACTAAGTTCCTGGAGCAAGTTCTAGTGGGACAAGGGCTGGAGACTCAAAGCACTCTGCTGATCTGCAAGGCCAGGTCCCCGCTGCCCCTGGGGCCCTGTAATTCCTTAATTCCTGCTCCTCCCCTAGATTCTGAATATCTTTGATTGATATTTTCTGAACTATGAACAGAATCTCATATTGTTATTCATATATAAAAATGATTACATTTTTTACTCTTCTCTTAAAATATCCTTTTAAAAAAAATTTGTGTTGTTGACATTGGATGGGAAGATTTTTTTGTTGTTGCTGCTTGGATCGCCTTATTTTCCCCTTCTGGTAAGTACTCCCCTAACATAACAATCAATAATAGCAACAGAATAACGACTTGTTTTCCTAAACCTATAATTAAGCCACACCCACAGCTGAGCTGCTTCTTTAAAACCATGAGCAAAGCACACTCGAGTGCTATAGAAGAGTGCTATAGAAGGGTTGAGTTGGAGATAATGCTTCCAGCATGTGGGGCCACCTTTGAAGTTTCACCCATACAATGCCAGTGGAGGCTGGATTCTTAGAAACAGCCAAATACTGTTGGAACGTCCACAGACAATAGTGAAGACTGGCAGGTAATCACCTTGTGCTGCTTTGGGAAAGATATCCTAGTGGGCAAATAAAACAAATGAAAGCTACAAATGAAGATAAACCAATTTGTAAATAACATTCAAACAGACAAGGTGATGTTCCCTGTTTTCTGGGAAATCTCATTTGTACATTTCTGGGCGTTAAAGGACTATGAAGTGGTTGAGCAGCTCAGCAGTAGTGTCTGACTTTCAGTGCACCTAGGTCAGGAAGGGTGCTGGCACCCTAACTCTCTCTGAGTTGACCAGTAGAAGATGCTCCAAGAATTAAGAAATGATGCTTTATATTTGAACTTCGTTCATTTCCTGCATCCCTGAATCTTCTCTCTCAATTCATCACTAACTTTCCTTCCTTTCTCTAGTATTTTCCATGAGGCCCAATCCTCAACTCTTAGGTTCTTACCATCTATTGATCTGAGAACTTGTCTGTTCCACAGAATTAGTACACTAATTTGCAAAGAACAAATTTGTCCTTTTTTTGTTTTGTTTTGTTTTGTTTTGTTTTTCGAGACAGGGTTTCTCTGTGTATCCCTGGCTGTCCTGGAACTCACTCTGTAGACCAGGCTGGCCTCGAACTCAGAAATCCGCCTGCCTCTGCCTCCCAAGTGCTGGGATTAAAGGTGTGCGCCACCACCGCCCCGCTAAATCTGTCTTTCTTACTGAGTACCCTCCTCATGCTATTAGACTTAGCTCCAAAATGAACATTTTTTTTCTGACTCAGTATCTCCATATTTTGTTGTTAGTGAGGTAGCAAGGACACTGTTTTCAGAGCCATGGTAAAGTAGTCTGATTCCTAAAATAAGTGGACAATACATAATGATTCACAGTCAGTAGAGTTTTGTTTTTTGTTTTCATAGTAACATAGAGTAGGAGGGGCTGCACTGTGGCCCTTCTCACAGATGCTACTTTGGGAACTTGAAAGACGGTGCAAAGAGAATGGAGTGTGCATGTAGGAGGTTTTATGTCCACGCTGGAGAATGTTCATAGTTTCTGTGCAACGTCTTTGGCTAGATCAGGGCTTTGATAACCCTTTCTGCCTATATGCCTTTTCATATAAGAAATAGACTTTAAATAGATTGGTTTACAATTAGGCATACAAATAAAACATTTACTGAAAATAAATCACAAATACATTTGCCTTAAAACAATTATTTGGTATATATTTATTATCTCTTATTAATGAGAGAAGAACATTTGCAGATGTTTATACACTTAAATGCTTCGTGAGCAGTTAGTGGAACTGTTTGGGAAGGTCAAGGAGGTATGTCCTTGCTGGATACAGTGTGTCACTGGAGCTGGGGCTTGAGGGTTTTAAAAGACTCATTCACAGTGTGTTCTCTCTGCCTTCTGCTTGTGGATCAAAATGTGGACTCTCAACTGTCCCTACAACTACACCTTTTCTCTGGCATCAAAAACTCTAGCTCTTTGAACTGTAGGCCTAATTAAGTGCTTTCTTTTATAAGTTGCCTTGGTCATGATGTGTTATCACAACAATAAAAAATAATTAACATATACTAATGATATGAGTATGCTTAGATATTTTTACATGAAACATTAAGCCTTAGCGGAGAACTTGCTATTGTGGGGCACAGTGTCTTTGACATCTTTCAGAGTTGATCAAATTTTGATTTTACAGTCATTAATGCTTCACATAATGCTTCACATAGTCCATAGCACACAATGCAGAAATTTAAAGTCATTTCAGAAATTGTTGGATTTCAGTCCCAATCCCTGACCAAAATTTGTTTAATGGCTTTTCTGAAATTCAAGTCAGTAATCCAAACAGAGATGTTTTAAAAGCTTCTAACAGGATGCAACCCAACGCTATAGCAATTTGTTCTTTTTGTGCTGAGGAATGACAGTAGAGCATGGTAAAACGATCTTTGTCTTGTGTGATTAGTTCATTCTGTTTCTCAGAAAGCAGAAAAACTTTATGTGTACAGTGAAAGCACTGCAAGCCTTAACATGCAGTTGTCTCATATCTGAGCTAAGATATTCCAGGAAGTATGTGTCGCTGTTGTGGGATAGCACACCAATGCAAGATGCATGTTTAGCACCAAGGCTTCAGTGAAATCTTGGGATGTAATGCTGATGAGTACGTTAAGAAAGGCTGTGGGTTCATAAGGTGTTTGAATTTCAATTAATATTTGATGATTGTGCAACTATAAATCCTTTTCTATTGCCAATTTTATTTTTAAAAAAGAAAACTTTGCTTCAATTACGTGATCCCAAACATTTAGGGTCATGGCACATAGGTTGAGAAGCTCTAGGTCCCGGTAGCTTAGCCACATGCAATTGCTACTAAAGCTGAGAAACATCATCCAGCTGTTTCACCAGAAAGGAAACAGTATTGAATTTTGAAGTACAACTATTAATCTCTATTGCAGCTCTCTAAATTAAAAATATAGACTTCAACTGTTAAAACAAAAAGAAAGTATAGACTTTGACTTTGTTTTTATATCCTTATTGGTCAAATCCTGGGTCAATTATGATTACTATTTAAAGTGTGTCTTAGTGAATCTTCATTCTGGTCCTAATACTGGCATGTGGTTCAAGCCTCCACCATCTCAGCTTCCTGGATGATGTCTGACACCTCAGCATCTTCTCCATCTTGTAGCAACTGTCCACTCAGGCTCCTTGCATGTGGCTTTCATGGCTTCCCATCACAGATCGAAGCCTTCCAGAACCCATTTCCAACAGATGGAATTTAATCTTTCTGACTTAGGAGCTAACATACTACCACACAGTTCAGAACTGACCTGACTCCTTTTCTTATTTCAGGCAATCTTGATCTCTAACTCCCAAGTTTCTGCACTGCACTTCTCCATCCCTCGGGTTAGCTGAAGCCATCACTAATCCTGTCTTATATTGTGTCATACTCGTTCACGTGTTTTATAGCTTTCTCCAACACTATGTTGTGAGCTTCTTGGGAAAAAAGATGATGTCTAGCTTTGTACTCCATAAAATCTCAGAGGTTGTTCGGTTCACACAAGGTTGTTAACCTATAAATTCTTGGTGACTAGGCTATCTTGGAGACAGAATTAGTCATTATGCTGGCTTTATATAATTTCACTTCCTAAAAGTGTCAGTCATATTGACAAATCATTGCTGCAAACTACCTCTTATTTATGGAGACCTATGCTTAATTATAGTTTATGTCAGAAGTGTCTCAACATAAACTGATATAAACTAGAGACACTTAAAGCTTGGAAACTCATTTCCATTAGTTGTTTCTTTAATTTAGTTCTGATCCATGCCATGGAGAAGCTCAATGATTTGAAGGGAAGTTAAAATACACATGCATTGTGATAGTCAGAATTTTAAAGAGGGTATAAAGAGTTCTGCCCTGTACTGCACTTGCTCTGTGTGACTCTTCTGTATGTATGTCTGGAGCCTGTAAATACTATGGTCTATCACTCCCACAAACGAATACCTTATGTAACAAAAGGAATTGAGTTAAGTCCCTGAGAAAACCAAGTTAATCTCATGACAGACTACCTTTGGTGGGCTCCTCACCTAGTCAGGTGTGTCCTGAGACAACAAAGTAAGCAGCTTCTAGAATAAGGCTGGGGGAAAAAAGTAAAAGCTGTAACCAGAAGCAGCTACAGCAGGGGGACATCTGGCTAGGCTCTGAGGACAGTCTGTGACAGGCAGGATGCACACATCTAAGGACTCAAAGCTAACATTCACAGATGAGCAACCATGTGATGTTCTTACAACAAACAACAACAACAACAAAAACACCAACAAATTTGGGATTTGAAGGTACCAATGCCATTTCATTTCCTTCCTTTTCCCAAAGCCAAAGAAGGCAAAGGCTGGCATCACCTCATCTATTTGCAGAGACCTATATAGGAGATCATTTAACACAATCATTGGTGTTTGTTAGAAGGTCATGGTTCTTTGTTCTACATGGTAGCAAGCTTAATTCATAGACTGAACACTGCTTTTTGGACACCTCACTGAGTTACCCTTGGAGGAGAGCCAAGAAGATTTCCTTCTCTTTAAAGAGAAAATGGCTCAAAGGAAGTTGGTGCTTAGCTAGTCCATGACACCATGTCATACCAGGCTTGTTTCCATAGTATGTATGTATACACACACACACACACACACACACACACACACACACACTAACTAACAGTACTGTTGAGAAAACTACTCTTGGTGTGAAAACAAAGAAAATGAAGAAATCATGTCCTCAGGAGCATCTTGGTGAGGTGAGAAGTCCTGGATCAGAGGTCTGACTTCTGCTGGCCCTGGGGTGAGGAAGGGGACCCTAGAGCTTGCTAAGTCTCAGTTTCCTTACCAACAATTGGGAGATTGAAATAAAGGATTCTCAGTTCCCTTCAGACTTTGATATCAGTGATCCACCTGTCCAAAGATGAGATGATGACGAGAAGAAATGAAGGGACTTACTTGAGATAAATAATAGGATTTAATAGTAGACAATGATGATGATGCTGAAGGTGATTTTGGTAGAAGGGGTGGTGATGATGATGTGATTTCTGTGCCTAAGTCTATTGTGTGTTATCCATTTGTTGGACTATGTTGAAAGAATCTTGCATCCCTGGGATGAAATCAAGTTGATTATAGTGTATGATCTTAATGTGGTTTTAAATTTAATTTGCAAACATTTTATTGAGAGGTTTTACATTTATTTCCATCAGAGAAAGTAGTCTATGGTGTTCTTTGTTGACTCTTTATTATCTGTTTGCAGTGCTTTTCCATCTGTAGTTTCCAAGCTGGGTTCCTTCAGAACTTTTCCATTCTCCTTGTATTTAAGTTGGAGCTGGGACTAAGCCTAAAATTTTGGGAAAAAAATAGTTGTAAGTAGCTAGAGGATTATAAAGGCTTATAAATGGAAAATCTGAAGAAATGAAAAACCTGTGCAAAGAAGAAAATTGGAGGGTTGGAAGAAACACAGAGAGAGTATCGTCAAAGTAATTACATGACTAGGAGCTGTAGTAACTCCTTGTCTATGACAACTTATTTCACCACTGTGATAGCAAAGACCAATGAAACATTAGTTCTCAAATCTCAGAGTTGACCAATTATAAAAATGAACTTGCCACTAAAGACTGACTAAAGAAATGACATCATCTTTTCCGGATGATATTGCATTGCACAATGCTGGAGTGGGGCAAAGGAGTGGTGTTTTTGAAGCCAGAGGGACATACAGAAGATCACCTTCCTAGTCATAAAGTTAAAGCAGAAAACTTGGGCTAGAAACCAAATTCAGAGAAAACAACCCAGGAGGTCAGGAGAGCTTAATTCAGTCACACTTCTCCCTTTTAGTGAGACACAGGAGAGCAGATGCTATGAGATTAACCACACACTTACATAGGAGTCATGCATGAGCCTAGAGGTTGAACAAAATAAAAAAGTCAGAAAGACAATAGAAAGATATGACAGTAGTTTTGTTTGTTCATTTGTTCATCCACCCTCTCTGCTATGCTGTGAGGAGAATTGAGCTAAAATGCTTACATGTTCCCCATTTCCATTTTTCTCGGTTGGCGTGAGTTTCTGGGCAGTGGTACTTGTCTGGGCACAGTGCCTTCAGTGCCTCCCACTTGTCTTTTCTCTTCCCTCCCACCAGGAGTGATATTTCTCACTTCTGAAAGTCAAGAGTAGTCGCGTGTTGGTGATCATCTCAGGTATCTGATGTTTTCCTAATATGTGTGGCGTAGCTCATCCCAGCATCTCTACGATGCCTGAAGTTTAAATGATGTCACTTTTTCCTCGAGATCAAGAGACTGGAAGGAAAGTAAAGAAAGGGGGTAGTTTTACATGTGCATTTGTTTATGCACAATCTCTGCTAGACTGTGCAAAAAATATAGATGAAATACATACATGTTTTCTATTTTTGAGAAAACTGGGGTGTCAGTAAAATGTAATAATCAGATAGATTTATGACAGTAAAATCAAATGACCAGGAGAGTAAATAAAGTATAGAAAATATGTGTTAAAACTAGGTAGGGGAGAAGGCAGGGTAGAATGAATGGGAGATGGGACGGTGGTTTCAGTAGCATAAAGAGGGATTAGAGGTCACATCTTCTGTCCTACAGCACAGAACTTTGCACAAGATGTCAACACCATTGGATGGGGTGTCTCTAGAGCCATAAGGCAATTTGCCTGAGAATGCGCTTCCATGCATCAAACAGAAGGAGGTGTCTAAGGACTGGTATTCCTTCAGAGGTGGTACATTTTTTAAGGCAGGCTGTAGAGTCCGAATGATTGGTTTCCAACCATGGCTTTATGGTTTATTTTTGAAAGCTTTTGTGACAGTCACTTGCCCTGCTAGTTTTGTAGTGTCCTCATCTTTAAAATGTCAGTAGTTATGAGGTAACCCAGCTACAAGAAATGGCAATTACTTAACACAGGCAAAGCACTGTGACTCCTGGCACTTTGCTAAGTAATCTAAAACATGCTAATTACAATTAGTTATCACAGATCAAGTAGCAAGTAGCACTCATTGGAAACACTTGGGACCAGAAATGCTGTAGATTTCAGTTTTTCACATTTTGGGATTAAATAAAGACCATCATATTTTTGCATTTTGTGTGCAGGTGTGGTCATCTCACGGAGGTTAGTGTCCATGTAGAGACCAGACGACAACTCTGGGAAGCCAGTTCTCTCCTGTCATGTGAGTCCTTGGGAACCAGAACCCAGATTGTCAGGCTTGGTGGCAAGTGCCTTTATATGCTTACCCATCTCACTGGCTAAACTTTTGGCACAGTTTATATAGACTTTACTGGTTGAGTTTTCCAATCTCAAAAATCAACCCCCCAGATTTCGAATATCTCATATGAAACTCAAGAAGTTTCAGATTTGTACCATCTTTTGATTTAGGATTTTTGGGTTCTTCAGCCCGTGCTTTTAAAGGCTATTCATTGAACGTTAGCTTGAGGTGCTCATTAAACTTTAAAAGTGACTTTGACTCTTATCCACATTCATCTCTGTCTTCAGGCATTCCTCTGCCTTAGCTCATTCCTGATAAAGAGCAAAGAGAGAACTTAAAACACAAGGAGACAAGAGGGCTCAGATGAGCTCCCATGCCCTACTCTGCAGGGACGTGGAACATCTTTAAGCAAGGGTGCATAGAGATGGAAGGAATCCTAATGCAAGCTTTCAAGTCTTCTTACTCCTGAGCTGTTGTAGTTTTAAACACACTTCTGCTTGGGAGCTCCTCTCCAGCACCTCTGTTTTTCCTCATGAAAAAGAATAATTCTGTTCTGTCCTCTGTATCCCAGACTCCAAGTATTCTTTTCTTTCTTTCTTTTTTCTTCTCTTTTTTTTTTAATGAAAGCAAAGCTCCCAGGCTACATCTCGTGCAACTCTAGCAATGCAAGCCATCTTTTGTTCTTAGCTTTGGCAGCTTTGCCCCTTGTTTGTTTCCTTGCCTGTCTGTGGGTCTCAGAGCTGCTCTGCAGTGGGAGATTGCAGGAAGCTGGTGGACTCAAGCCACCAGCTTCTTTTATGAGCCAAACATAGAGAAAGGAGCCTTTCATTGGCTTCAGCCTCACAGTCAGGTACTCCCTGGTGGGTTCTGCGCAAAGCTGAGGCTCTGGTGCTGCTCCCTGGAGTTTGCCTTTGTTTCTTCACAGGCCACATTCCTAGCCATGGGTAGGTGAAATGGCAGCCCAAGTTCCCAGCTCTTTGCAGCCACTGCAAGCTGGTTCAATGCTTAGACCTCAGAAGTCTCTGGTTTGACCCAGTCCTCCCCAAAGCCAGGCTTAGTTCTTTATTAGTGAACATGAAAAATGCTCCAATCATAGCACCAGATGGTACCCAAACCAATTTGGGTTGTCAGCTGTGGCCTACTCATTTCCAAGGACTCTGTCTAACATCGATGCTCTTTCCCTCAGTGCCTATCTAGCTCTAAGAGGTGATCTTGCTCAGATGATTTCAATGAGAAATAATATTTTCCTTCACCTAGCACCACAGTCGTTCCAGCTCTCCAGCTTTATTAATCCACTCAACAAGCTTTTATCGAATGCCTGCTGTGTGCACTTGGCGTTTTAGTGTGTGCCAAGGAGGAATTCATTTCTGCTTGATAAATATTTGCTGAGAATCTACTAGATACGTGACAGGTACTTTGAAAGTTATGAACACGTGATATCGTTGAGGTGAGACAGCGGCCTTTAAAACACTCACAGTTGTAGAGAGAAGGACGTGGTCACTCAGGAAGTATCATTATGAGGTATGTGACCTTTTCCATGTCTGCTATTTGATGCCCAGATTTCTGTATTTTCAGTCTTCCTAAAGAGTCAGCATAATCAGTACATTGTCCCTGAGAGCCACTAGCATATAAGTCGATCCCAGGACAGGATTTGGGGAAAAATCAATGGCTGTATATTTGACTGTCCTCCCTCTCAGAGAGTGGCTGTTCAAGTATCTCTGAGGTGCTTCTTAGAAAGTCAGTCCCACCCAAAACCAAGTGGCTTAGAATGTACAGTTTTACTAGGTTGCACAGGTGATCTGTGTACCTATCAATTAATGTTTGAGAGGCATCCCTCTGTTAGTTATATTCTTTTCCCAGTGATCCAACTATGTTAGTGGGCTCATTGATCATTCTGGTGAATATTAGTTGTATATCAATAACTCAAAACTTTCTAGTTACACAGTATAGCTGCTCTTCTCAGAGCTTTGGACATGTCATGTGACATAGGAGCCAAAGGGGATTGGATGGTGATCTTATTTTGAGCCCCAAGTAGCCACTGAAATGCAAATGACCTTTGAGACAAGAGAACGCTGTCCAAGAGGGAGGCTTTATATGGCACCAGCTAAGGACCACACTAGAGGAGTTTCCACAGGGAACTCAATGGGTATTCAGAATTCTCATTCGTCTCTGGAGTAGAGAGACACAAGAAGAAGCAAGCCAGAGCTACACAAGCATGACACTGGGCAGGTGGGGAAGTGCATAGCAACCTCATTGCTTCATTGCTTTTGTTTCCATGTAGGAAAATATTGGTAACTTCATGTAAGTGTCCTGTAACCTTTACTACACCACCGAACAGCAGATGCCACCACTGTATTCTTCAAATGGACTACCAGAACTAAAAAATAAATAAAATAAAAAAGTAACAGTTACTCATGAACACCCAACTAGCAAACTAAAGCCAGGGTCTGAATTAGGTTTGGACATATTTCAAAGCTCAGATGGGGCAACTTTCATATCAGCCTCTGTCCCCAAGCTTATTGTTTCTGTTTTGTTCTACTCTTGACATTAGGATATTCCAGACCTTCTTGGTTTAATAATGGACACATACAGCTCTTCAGAATCACATAAGGGAAGAGAGGGACTTAGTGTTCCCTGGTGACCCAGGAGAGCTGATTCCTCACACAAAACCCAGTGAGGGCAATGTAGGATTGGAGACAGGAGTCCTGATCTGTTCCAGTTTCTTCAAGGAATTTATATCTTTCTGGTAAAAGAAGAAATTAGACTACTTTTAGAAAAAGGATTCAGATAAATTAATTGATTCACCATGAGTAAGTAGGCATGAGCATTCAGAAACTTGATGTAGGGCTTGAGGACAGAGAGGGAGAGAATAAAGAATACCATTTTAGGCTGGGGCAACAGTGTGAACACATGCCAGAGATAAGTCTGTTGAGGTGTAGGAAGGGAAACTGAGTCCTCTGCTCTCTATTCCAATGGCACCTAGTTCAGGGTAGCCAGTGTATGCTATATGTAAAATCCTGTAAGAAACCTGTAGATCCAGTGGGTAACTGGAGGAAGATTCTTAGGGTACAAGGGACGCCTCAATTTAACCCATAAGAAAAGAGTGCCTTAACGGGGAATAGCCTGACAGAAGGTGTATGTTTGTAGGCTCAGTAGCCTGTCACTCAGAGAATGTGTGGGCTAGGAAAAAGGATGCCCAAGGTCTCTCCCTCACCCACCATTGCTAGGATATTGAGGATCTAGAAGCTAATCATGCCATAGATTTTTTTTTTCCTCTTTGAGAAAGCTCAAGTTTTAACATTTCTTTTGCTTCAGTCTCCATAATCAAACACTCACTATTAGTTCTCTGCTGACATCCGTGTATTTTCCTCTCTCTCTCTCTCTCTCTCTCTCTCTCTCTCTCTCTCTCTCTCTCTCTGTGTGTGTGTGTGTGTGTGTGTGTGTGTGTGTGAAGAGGTGCTTGCTGTTTGCTCAGTGGGATGAAGCAGAGACTACTCAATACATTCAGGGCCTGGCTCTTGATGTCGTCATTCTCCAGCCCTCTCTTGATCCTCTGTAATGATCTGAAGGTCAGCCAGAGAGGGTAGCTGTGGGTGAAGGAGATTGGACTCGTGGGAGGTGGACTTGGCATGTTCTTGTTGAGTCGCTAAAAGTCTGGGGTTTGTTGGTCCAGTCTTCTCAGACTTACATGTCATACATTTATTTTTTATATTTATTTTCTACGGTCCCTCTCTGACATTAGCTAACAAATGCTTCTAGTTTTGCTCACCAGTACATCCCTAATGATTGCTCAACACGTAGCAGACACTCAAGAATTTTCACTGACCAACAATGTGAGTAATTGCCTTAGTTGTTGAGACCCAGTTGGATTTGATGTTATTTTTAATCTGAATTTCTTATTCTCAACAAGCACCAGTTACCTTTGAAGGTCACTCTTTCCCTTTCAAGGTTGCTGGAGTCATCCAAGATGAAGTTGGGAAGGGTGTATGGATAGAGCGATTTTTTTTTCCTCTCACTTCGTTGCTGTTAGAGATCATTTTGGGGAAAGGTCTCATCTTTGGGGGCTGCCCTGCGAAGTAAATGAACCCCATCTATCAACCGAAAGTTCAGAGCCGACATTTTCCGTGGTGCTTCCCCTTGTCTACTTAAAGACTGCAAATTCAGCAGAGCTTCAGAAGGCTCTGGCAAAGCCCTGGAGCCCACTTGCCACTCTGCTTAACGTTTTCCACCCAGTCATGTCAAACTTCCCAGGACCTAGAGGGATGAGTTCCACGCCACACCAAACACTCCTGCTGAGCGTCAGGCTCCAATTTGTGCACAAACTAAAGAACCAAACACTTTGGCTGGGATTCAGGGCAGAGAAAGGGGCTCCCGCTGGCTGGCCCCCTTTTCTCTTTTCCTACATGTAGGTTTTGCTCACTTAGCTCCTCAGTTGGAACAAGATGAGGATTTGTTTGCTTTACAATTAACTCCTGAGTGAAGCTTGGTGGAACTGGAGGCTTTGGGGACCAATGTTTCCCTGCCAGGCACCTGCCCCCTTTTTTTCCCTGTTTCTGCTAAATATTGCTAACCTCCTGGGTTCCTAATGTGTTGGGTGATCTGGCCCCTAGGAGTCTATATGTAATCAATGACCTATTTTTTTTTTTAAATAAACTTTGACATGGTAATATAAGAGAAACAGCTTGGATATTTGTTTGTAGGGAAATATTTTGGAGTCAATGAGCACATCCACGATAAAACTGTACCATTTGATAATTAATATACCCGGAGAGGAATCACTTTACCAATGTTTAATAATTTATTCCAAAATCCATTCAGAATGATTCCATAATGTTCAAGATATAGAAAGCTGTTTACCACACATGAATATCTGAGCCACTTTTTTTTTTCCCCTGAAATTTGGAGCTACTGACTTACTGTTAAGGGGCAATGAAAAACAGCAGATTTACAAAGGCATCAAACAATCGCAAAATTCGGGTGGGGTGGTTACTGTTAGAGGAAGTGCCAGGTTCTGAATCATGTCAGCATGCTGCCACTCACCAGCAAGGTGACTTTCTCCAAGTCCCATACATTTTTATTTTAATTAAATTTATTTTTCCTTCATTTTACAACCCATTATCAGCCCTTCCTCTCCTCCCAGTACCCCCCTCAAGAGAAGGGGAAGCCCTACTCTAGGTGTCAACCCCCACCCACCCACCAACGAACAGCTTCAAACTCCTTTCCAGTTTGAACTATTGAATGTTTTCTGGAGCGCTTCAGAATACAGAGACAGTATAATAGTATGGCAGAAGAGAAGGGTGCCCGGCTGTACGGACCTGTGTGTGGTGCTGCGCCTGTGACTGTGCATTCAGAGACCAGTAGGGTATTTTCTCTGTTTTATTGGCTAGCCTGGCTGGCCACCAAATCCCAGACACCCTCTGTGGATTTGACACACCTGGCCTTTTATGTGGTATCAAAACTCAGGTCTTCATGTTTGCATTACAGACCCTCTAAGTCATTAAACTATCTGTCCAGCCCTTAGAGCCATCTTAATTTAACTCAGTCTCACTCCAAATTTTAAGGCAAAGTCTCCAAATGTCACCAGACTGCCATAATTACCTTGCCAACTTTAGGTTTACTTTTGGTTATCTCATGGTGCCTTAACAAGGGCCCACAAAGATAACACACTCAGACCCTGGCTTTCTTCTCCAGATTTCACTTGTGACAGTGTCAACTACCAAAAACATCTGGCTCAAGAAAGGTAAGAAAGAGTGCTTACAGGTCTGGCTGGCTTAGATTGAATAAGTAAGCTCTTGGTTGTGTGTAGACTCAAGGATGAGAGGCCAGAGCTCTGGGACACTGGATATGTTCCTCTGGCTACATCAACAACGTGAATTCCAGTTTTCATTTAAATTCAAGGCTGTGAAGTAGAGCCACTCTCCACCCCGAAGCCTACTTGCCTCATCACCAGTCCCTAGAGTGGGAGTAGCGCGTCTGGTTCCCTTCCACCCACTGGGAAGGTTTGCCACAGAAATCATCCTGAGTGTATGGGAAACGCAGCCAAGTGGCACCGCATGTGGCAGAATCTGTTCCTGTTTTTCTGCACAGTGGGGGTTTAAACTTTTTTGAGGGAGAGGCTTATGTCTACAACCCGGTCTCTTCCCCCCCTCCCCACCTTCTCACAGAACTGTTAGGCAGTGAGAGGCAAGCACTTGAGCGGGTCAACCAAATTTCAGCCTATATTGATTGTATCGTTCAAAAACCTTTTTTCTCTCTCTCCTTTTTTTTTTTTTTTTTTTTTTTTTTTTTTTTTTTTTTGGCTTACACATAGCGTCATGAATACACAGCTGCAGGGGCCGTGCCAAGCAGCTCAGCCGGCTTGTACACACTGCCATCAGTGGAAAACCGTTTTTCTTTTTTTCCTGCTTGAGGTGTTATCATCGGGCACCATGTGCATGCTCCCCGGGCCAAGCCGCCATCTCTCTAGCAGGTTCACAAAAGCTGCTGCTGTGGGGTGAGATCTGCTGGGAATGGGGGGATCCCAGTGGGGACTGGAGCTGGTAAGAAGAGGGAGGCAAGAATGCCGTGGCGCCTCCAACACTGAGTACTCAGAGAATAGCTTAAGAAATAAATGCTGTGGTCTTGTGCCCAGGCTGTGGACAACACTTACATCCTAGATACATACAAGTTTTTAATCCATTCATAAAAAAATATACTCAGGTCTGTGCCAGTACTCTGAATGGGCCCAAGTTTCTAACTTCCTCTGTTGCTCACTTGGAGACGGTGACATACACAATAGATACATTAAAATTGTCATACATATCATTAAATAATTCAACAGAGATACTACGAAATAAACGATGATATCACACACATACACTTCACACTGTCTGTTGTTTGCTGTTTTGTAAAGAATGCATTCCTGGGTTGGAGAGATAGCTAATTGGGGGAGGTGGTAGCAGTGCAAGCCGAAGCCCCTGCAGCTATGATCCACGGCTGTATAAAGCAGCCTGTAACCCCAGCCCTGGTGGGTAGAGACCATTGGAGCCTGGGAGCTAGGAGTTAGCCTGTCAGTCTAAGAGAAACGATGCATTTTGGGTTCATTGAGAGATCTTCTCTCAAAAATAAGGTAGAGAAATGACCCAGGAAGGGACTTGATCTCTGGTTACAATGATCTTCATGTTAAGGTTCTGCCCCTCTCCCTCAGTTGTGTCCTCCCAGCTCTCAGGCTCTACAGCAGTGGTTCTCAACCTGTGAGTTTTGACCCCTTTTAGAGGGTGTTGAACAACCCCTTCACAGGGATCACCTAAGACCACTGGAAAACACAGATTAGGATTCATAATGGTAACAAAATTACAGTTATGAGGTAGCAACAAAATAATTCTATGGTTGGGGCCACCACTGTATTAAAGGGGCGCAGCATCAGGAAGGTTGAGAACTACTGCTCTCTAGTCTTCGTTTTCTCCTTTTACATATGTGTTCTTGTTTACACACAGAGAATTGCTTGCTCCTCCCTAGACCAGCCAACCTGGGAATGTCTCTCTGTTATCATCCATGTTTTCCCTTCGCCAAGGATGCCCAGAGCTTTCTTTTCTAGTCAGTGGACCCGCACTCATCCTCCACGGCGAGACTTTCATGTGGGTTTCTTTTGCCCAGTCCTCTAGTAAAACTTTCTTTCTTTTGCTGAGCCTCCAACAAAGCTGGCATTCTGTGTCTATGAGTTCCCCTGGATTTGACTCCTAAGTTCTTAGTTCTTTGCCTCTTCCTGTCTCAGTCTTCTGTTGTGTTTTCTCCCAGATGTTAATTCTGTAGAAAGCCCAGACCACCCTGGAGCCCTCCTAGCAATTAGATCAATGCTTGGCAAGTTAAGGTTTGTTGATTTATTTGAAAAGTGTTTTTCTTCTAAAATCAAAACGTATACACAGACAGAATGGGAAAAAGTTAAAAAAAAACAAAACAAAATAGAATGCTTAAAACATGGAAATTCCTGACCATCCCTGTCCACTGTAACTGTGTGGGTAAATGTGTATACATGTGTGTGTATATATATATATATATATATATACTCCTGGGTGCTCTGGGCTCAATACTAGCACTTAAAAAATAAGTTGATATAATACTCCAGAATCCAACTGGTCAAGATATCAAAGGCTGGGAATAGCTAGAGAGACCTCAGCAAAGACAAATCTGGAGTCAGGCCAAGAGAGATTGTAGACTTTGAATTTTGCAAAGGATAATAGAAAAGGGTAAGGTTGCCTCCCCAGTGGAGGAAGTAAAAGAGAAGGCATAAGTAGTATGCTTGGAGAGACAAGTAGATGGCCTGTCTTAGAATGTTCCAGAAGGCAGGGAGCAAGGGAGCAAGAAGGTACAGAGGAACATTAAATGCCTGAGAAGTTTGGTTTCACCAGATGCCGACTGTGATGGGTAGGGATGGATGGTTGGGTGACAATGACTTGGGCACACTGTCTGGTGGTGTTTTGGATGCAGTGTGGACCCAGGGGAGTCTCTGTTATTTCTCTATTGAAGGGAAGGAGGAGGTAATGTGTTTTTTGTTGGACACCAACTTGGGTACCTCCCATGACTATGCCAATGGGTCCTTCCACCAGCAGAGTGAGAAGGTCACTGTCAGCCATGACGTGACAACACAACAAAAGCTCAGATCACTGTGCATGTGTGGCCTGATGCCAATGGATTTCAATTTGAGGTCACATCTGGTTATTTGAAGCTAGGATTTCTTTTCTCCAATAGGGGGAGCTGTGGAAAATGTTGGGGGGGGGGTGAGGGAGGCATTGGTAAGGAAGTGACTGGGATGTGTGCCAAATGTAACTAGGATCCTGGAAAGGGGGACGGGAGTGGACTCTGGTTCTTGAGAGATGCATGGTGGGAACTCACTGAACTCTTTGATGCTCTTCTATCAGACTTTTATTGTTTGGTCTAGTACTTGTAAGATCATTTTAGAATTTAGATTTATTGAGGAAATTGTCTGAATATGTAGCAATATAGGCTTGAAAATATTTTTTATATTACAAAGTATCTCTATACATATACATATACATATACATATACATATACATATACATATACATATACATATACATATACATATACATATACATATACATATACATATACATCATATACATACACATATACATATACATACGTATACATATACAATTTATTTTTTTACTGAAACTTCCCATGACACAGCAGTCCATTGGCAAGTGTGTTCGGTTAAAGGCTCCTTCACCGTCACTGGACTAAACCTGCCTGGACTCTAGGATGGTGGATACTCAGTCTGAAGAGGAAGTGCATGGGATCCTCTTCCTTCCAAGCCATCTAAAGCCTGAGGGTCACCTCCGCTGAAACTTCTTTTGTTTGATTTCACCTGCATGTGGGACTCATGCCTCTAGAGGGCACTGTTTACTTTGAAATGAAGTTCTTAAGTTTCAATCGCCTTTCCCTCTGGGATCTATTGTTTTTGCCGCACAGTTGTACTACTTCGTTTTCTCTCAGGAGGGTTTTTCTTCCTTTTGTGCCTGTGTATTTGTGTGACTTGTGTGTGTGTGTGTGTCCTTTAAAAGTGAATTCAATGCTTCTGAACATGGTAGATAATTACTCTGACCAAAGCCCGTCATTGTCTAGACAGGTTTTTTTGAAAGCTCTTCCCCCCCCATATTCTTCCACTACCCCTTAGTCTGACCTATGGTGCACCTCCCCCAACCCCAATTATTTCAGTCTAGGGGTCACCGTCACAGCTCAGCCAATGCATCTCAATCCTGCCTCACAGCTGCCTGGCCTAGTCCAGCCGGGGGCTCCCACTCAGGGCAACTGAACCTTGATTTATGACACCCCTTTCCACTGGTCCTGGACTCTCCTGGGGCAAAACTGCTGATCATGCCACATTTTCAAATTGGTTCTGCACTGCAAACCAATGTCATGAGGGACATAATTTGGTCCTGAAGCCCATTTTCGACAGTGACCTCCCTCGTTCAGGGGCTGACCTCTGCTCTCTGGATATGAAGGCTATCTGATTGTCCTTTTTTTGGTTGAAAAGGGGAGTATATGAGTGCTGCATCTCTGTTGCCTCTGCCTGAGATGATCTGTCTGTCTTTCTCTCTCTTCCTCAAGTCATTATGTGCAGCGATACACAGTACTGGGAGTTCTAGCACTTTGCACTTGCTAGAAAGGCCACATTGCTTTTGCACATATGGGGAGCAGAAAAATGAGTGTTAGTAACTGGTGGGAAGAGAGCGGACCATGATGGATGTGGGCGTCTAGGAACAAGGAGGAATACTTCTTAGTGAGGCAAAGGGGGTGTGTGTAGTGTTTCAAGGAGGACACAGAGCATAGCCACCTTTCCAGGAGTGGGCCTCCTAACTGGGAGGGTATCATCTTGGTAACGCATTGTGGAAGTGACAGAGTTGGGTTTTGTGACCTCTTAGATGCCTCTCTCTCTCTCTCTCTCTCTCTCTCTCTCTCTCTCTCTCTCTCTCTTCAGTGCTCTCCTTGTCTGGATGTCTTCTAGTCCATTCTATCAGGAAGAAGGCCCATCAGCATATGATGGTGCTGTTTAGAAGGCTCAAGAGATACCGGACCGGTGAACACCTGGAGCTCATCCTATGGCAGAAGAGATGCTAACAATTGAGGCTATCACCTAGCTGTTTTTTATTTCCTTCTCTGAGAACAACTTTTAATGCATTAATGTGTTTGTTTATGAGGATAGTGTTGATAATATAATGACACTGTTTCATAAATATGAAAATTAATAAGTAGAGCAGCTAGTTCTTATACATTCAATAACAGAGCTATTGAATGGTAGAACAATCCAATATGAACTCTCAGCCTCCCATACCACATTTAACTGTATATTTTAAAAATTGTATGACTTACTAATTATGTGTGTGTGTGTGCACTCGGTACTTTATGTATATTATTAAAATTCTTTACAACAACTCTGTCATGTGTCTAATACTCCCATTATACAGACCAACATCTGGTCTGTATAATATATAAAGTTGTTTAAATGCTTGCCTTGAAAGCACAAGGGCCTGACTTTGGTCCACCAGAACACAGGTTGAAAAAGACCAGGGCATAATTGCTTAGTAGTGAGTGCCTATGGCCAGGGAGAGAAAGACAGACAGATATTTCCCATGCCTATGGGGAGATTATATCCCCTCTCCCATAAAACTCGATAGCACTTGAGAAAGGACAGCTGAAGCTGTCTTATGGGCACCAAATGCACGTACATGAATACATGTGCATGTGTGTGCAACTAAATGCAACTGTACATGTACACACAAACATTAAATAGCTTTATATGAATAAGCTAGGTGTTTTGGGATTCAGAGTTTAAGTTAGTTACATTTACTGCAGGGTCCTCAGAGGTGACAACCATATCCCAGAATACTTAGAGCTTAAACTGAATGCCTGGGGAAAAGCTACATTTATTCAAAAGCATTACTCTGTAGTAGCAGACTGGCAGAAGTAACAATGGGGAAGTTATAGAAAATTAACATCTAGAGAATGATTTGGAGAAAAGACTTGAGTCTGTAGCTCCTGATCACCTGACCCTCCCTCTGTAGCACTTGTTACCCCAAACTCATGACCATCCTCTTGCCTCGGTCTCACAAAGACAGGTGTGAGCTAGCACACTGACTTTGGGAGTTATCTTGAGAAGTATGTACTCATATCTTTAGACAGCTGCCCACTCAGCAACGCCTCAGTAGGAGGAACACAGGGTACTAGAGAACGCACAGGACGCAGACAAGAGCTGGGATCCAGCCAGGCTTCTATCACTTTCTATCTGTGGGCAAATTTTATGGGCAATTTAACCACAAGTGAGTTTTGTCTCCTTATTTGTAAAATAGAAATGCTGGTTCTGCCTATCTCACAGGAGGTCGAAATAGTGAGGACAACTTACATTTATGATTACTGTTGATAATCTGGGAGGTGGGACCAGGAGCTAAAAGGAAGAGATCATTGTTCTCTACACAACATCCTGGGTGTTGGAGATGAGGAGAGTGAGGGGCAGTCTTTAGAGGTTGAAGGGTGTCAGTTACTTTTCCTGTGGTTATGGCAAAAGCAACTTAAGAAAGGAGCGGCTTATTTTGATTTATGGTTCAGGGGAACAGTTATCATCATGGCAGGAACATGAGGCAGCTGCTCATGCTGCTACTTCAGTCATAGAGCAGAGGCAGGGCAACCCATGGGATGGCATCGCCCATGTTTATAATTGGTCTCTCTGTAGTTCAGTGTTTCTGGAGGTACCCTCAAAGAGACACTCAGAAGTATGTTTCCATGTGAGTCTAATTCTCATCCAGCTGACAATCTTAATCAACTATCTAATAGGGAGTCAATTAGCTTCACCTTGGGGAGGGCTAGCTAGTCAGGATGGGCTGGTGCTGAGTAAGACTTAGAAGCATCCCTGGACAAGAAGCAGAGACATGATGCCCAGTGGGGTGATGAAGAACCTTGAGATACAGACATCGTGACTCACATGGGAAAACATACCCAGGAGACAAGATCCGATGGATTAATCTATGGATTGCAACAGACACATAATAATTTCTATTTGTTCTGTGAGAGCTGCTTTCTATCTTAAAGATAATTTGCACAAAGGACTCTCTTCTCTGTAGTTCAGCTGATGAAGCCATGCTCACTGGGCAATGACCACCCATTCATATGATTTTTAAATGAACCATCAGTTCTAGAAACCGTAATCTGAAATTGGTAAAGCTTTCTTCTGACTTATTGGGGGTTCTCCTTAGGACTCAGACCAAATAATTGGCACATACAAGACACCTGTTGCATCTGTGTGGCGTGGAGGCAGTGAGGAGGTACAAGCTGAGCCGAATGCTTGGGTGAGTTGGCAAGGTCACACAGGTGAGCAGGAGTGGGAGTGTCAAGGAGACACCCTTGCCTGCTCTAAGTCTGTTCCAACAGTACATGACTGAGAAGAATCATGGAGTCAAGGAACATTGTAATGTCTTGTATTTTTTTTCTTGCTGGGTCTAATTGGTCTGCCATGTCTGTTGCTGAGGCTGCAGTTTGATGACTACATGAGTTCAGGAAGTACCTCTACCCCACATTCTGTGGCATAAACTAATCCCAGTTTTGGATTTGGGTTCTGTCCTTGGTAACATTTTCTAACTTTAATATATGTGTGTATAATATATATGTATATATGTGTATATATATGTATATATAATATCTTGATTTTATTATTTGGTTAGTGAATAATGGATGCCTCACATGGTATTGCTAATCTCAGATATTTTTCTTGAATAAGTTTGTCATTCTAGACTCAAATCAATGTACAAGGAAAACCAAACAAGAAGTTGCACATGTAATGAGGTGATATGAATGCCAGGGAGGGCAGCCATATGTCCCCTGTGTCACACCATGATGTCTTCTGGGAAATCCTCATATACTAACACATGTGCTCCCTTTAAGAAATTAAGCTTGGCTCTGTTTTCTTTCTTCCCATTAACACTCTTACTGCATTTGACGGTGTCTCTTTTATGAAGTTTATCACATACTGTTTCCTTTTTTAAATCTTTGGGACACATCTAATTGACAGTAATTTTTATGGGGAGAATAGATATGTTTATAAATTTCTGTTTCTACATTTTCTTATTTCAAACACCGGAAATGCTCACTTAAACACTTTTGAGGGGCTAGAGAGATGGCTCAGCAGTTAAGAGCACTGACTGCTCTTCCAGAGGTCCTGAGTTCAATTCTCAGCAACCACATGGTGGCTCACAACCATCTGTAATGGGATCCAATGGCCTCTTCTGGTGTGTCTGAAGAGAACAACAGTGTACTCATATAAATAAAATAAATAAATCTTTAAAACACTTTTGAATACAAAATGAATTGCTACTTTGCTAAATGGTCATACTATCAAATTGCCTTCTAAATATTTATGTTAATGTGTATGGACCTAGGTAGGCTACTCTCAATCTTGCTTAGCGAAGCTCCATTTTGCAGTGGGCCACAGGCAATGGAGATATTCATAAGTGTTCACAGTGCTGAGGATAAGACACTTGATGCTCCAGTGTAAACTGGACATCTCTATCAATACCACCCTCACAAACAAAACAAAACTCTATAACCAGCAGTCTCAGAGAGCATCTTGGGAGAAGTGGGAAGAATGTAAGAGCCAGAGGATACGGGGGAGTGCTGTGACATGCTGTCTCGTGGACATGACATGGCAGTTGCACTCATGAATGCACAGCAGCTATGGTTTCTGTCACAAGGCTACACAGTATGGAGCCAGCCAGAAATTCCAGCATAGATGAGGTAGATGATCTCTAGGCCAACCCCTACCGAGAAGCCATTGGCAGTTGATAGTTTTGAGTTGGCAGTTAGTAGTTTTGAGTCGGCACTGTTTTTTGGAAAATGTGGCCCCTGGTAGGATTCTCATATTCTAGGGGATGGCCCCATATCATGCACGTATGGGCAGCAGATTTAGTGGGTTATCAAAGCAAAACTACAACAAAAGCATCAACAACGGCAGCACCATCAACAACAAGAACCCAGGAAACTGGGAAGAGAAATGCTGGGGGCAGTTATGAGTGATGGTCCTCTGAGTTAAGCAACTGTCTTCTTAGGGCATTCAGCTATGCCCTCTTGCAAAAGATTATCCAAGCTGGGTTTACTGGTGGTTTACACCACATGTTTTCCACAGAAGAGCCAAGTAGGGTACAATATATTTTCCTGAGTATCCAGCTGCTCCCTACCACCTGGCAGCTCTTCACAAGACTTTTGGAACTGCTAAAATATATAGAAAGCTTAGAGTAAGGGTTTCAGTTAGGTGGCCACAGGGAAGCCTTCATCTGTGCTAAATAAGACTTTTCAGGTATGGCTGGTTGAGGGAGGAGTACCCCCATTTTCTAACGCTTCATCTATGCTCTATAAGGAACAAACTTATTGGCTCCCCAGAGCAAACTTTGGTGGACTCATGTCTGAGTTGGTCATTGGGACTTTAGGAGAATGGGTAAGCATTCTTTATAACCCTACAAAGAAATTTTAGCAAGAGGAAGAATAAGGGGATAGTTAAAGAGGGAAGTAGGAGGTAGATATAATCATATTTCTTTGCACCTTTGTGCAAAATTCTCAAGAACATAGCACATACTATTAAATGGATGAAAGAGTAGGGCCATGGCATCTCCATCGATTCTCTTTTGTCTTTTCTCCAGCACTCCAGTTTCCCTCTTTATTAGTTAATATCCATTCACATGCAAGCATTCTTTATCCCACTCCACCCATACCCAAAAGAGATAGGGTATTAACATGTCCTTTTGACCCTCCATCTTTCTCTAGTCAAAGTCTCCTGTTGCCCATGATACAATTCTCAGAATTGTTGTCTCTATTACCAGTACAGCCCACATTCCCATCTGACTTCTGCCTACACTTCTTTACTAAAGTGCATCAGAGGAACACACCCAGAACTGCCCTCCGAGAAGTTCAATGCCATTTCTAGTTTTCCTCCTGTCCTTCCCAGGGTAGCATTTGACACGATCACTCACCACCCTTGTTCAGTTTGGCTTCCTGAATGCCACACACCTCATTTTTTGGTGTGCTTGTTGATTTGCTGGAGATTGTTTTGTCCCCTTCGCTGGTTCACTCTCACACGTCTTTAAACTTTACACTGTTCCATGGGACAATGCTCAGGCCTTCTCTATTATGTTCTTTCCTAATTGTTAAGTGGCAGCCTCCAGCCTCATGTTTCATGGGCTAGAAACCACTGAAACCCTGAGCTTTGCTCAGTCCAGCTGCCTGGCCATCATCATTCTATCTCCGGTGTTGTAAGACATCTCAGACTTTGGCCTCAGTTCTTGCTGTCCCTTCCCTCTTGCTTTTCCTCTATTCCTCTCAGTCTGATAAATGGCATTTTTTCATTTTCATTTGAGTATGTAGGGTGTGTGTGTGCATTGTTGTTGTGGTTGTCTATGGTATATACATGGGAGTATCCAAATGCAGGTGCCTGTGTGCATGCATGGAGAGGCCAGAGCAGGACGTCAGATGTCTTTCCCAATTGTTCTTTGCTGTACTCATCTGGAGATAGAGTTTCTCACTGAATCAGAAACTCAGCATTTCAGCTAGGCCAACTGATGAGCAAACTCTAGGGATCTGTCTGGCATCACTCTCCAGGGCTGGGTGACAGGCACATGAAGCCATGCTTGGCTTTTTACATGACTGCCAGGAGATTCAAACTCAGATCTTCGTACCCACTGAATTATCCTAGGCTCCATTTCTATATTTTCCTATGAATTAAAAACTCCAGTCCCCATCCTTGAATTATCTCATATTCACAATTACGTTGTATTCTCTAACTCAATAACCAATTCACTATTCAATTGTATCTGAATTGTTCCTTCAAAATGTACCCTGACTCTGGTCATTTCTTGCCCCCTTTGACTCCGTGCTGTTTTAAAGCAGCAGACACATACACCCTGTCTCCCTACAGTGGAGCCCTTCAGCTAATCATCAAAACAAATCCTTTGAAAACATCAAGTAAATCTGTGATTCTCAGCCAGTGATGGCAGAGGTAACAGACTCTCTACAACTTATCCATTACTGAGGCTGAATCTCCAGGAAGAGGATGTGGAAGGAGCCAGTCCCTATCCCAAAGTCTGTGGGAGTTTGGTTGGAGGGTGAGGTACAATAGGCATTGCCATTAGGCAGAACTCACAAGGAAAGTAGACTCCTGATCGTACTGTCCAAGCCTGGGATTAGTGTCAGAAAGGAGGTTTTGTTGGGAGGCAAAGCAGCTCCCAACCTGGAAAGGCATGTGGTTGAAATTATAGAAGAAAGACAAAAATCTTGAAGAAAGCTACTGGATGTAAGGCTGGAATGATTCTTGTGAGGATTGGGGAGCCACTGTGTGTACCCACATTTACATTGGTTCTCATTTATCAGAGTAAGTACTTGCCTGGCCACATGGTTAGAATGTTCTGACAAAACATGCCAGATGTTACCAATAAAGAGAGCCCTTCTTTTTTACATACCATTATCGGTGTAATATTTTGTCTGTTTGCAGCTCTTGTGGAGGCATTGTTGACAGTTTGATGGACTAAGGACTCACTCTGGGTCTGATTGCATCTCAGTCACCAAAACCCCAAACTGAAAGGAAGGAAGAGCTAGCTATCTGTCTTGACTGAAAAAAATGTAATAATAGCAGCTCGGATAGGATACCCTAAGTAAAAAATGGTTTCACATGAGAATAGTCCCAGAGGCTGCTGTACAAGCCCTAGTAGTTGGCTTCCAGAGTTAGAGGATATGAGAGGTAGATTATGTGTTCTCTGCTGAAGATTAACTACAATGAGGAAAGACAAGGAGAGCAGAGGGAAAGCTGACGTTAACTATCAATGTGGAATATACACAAATCCATCTCTAAGAACATGATCATTTGTACATGTTCACAACCATCTTGGTAATAATGATAAAATGTAAGAATTACCATTTGTTTAATGAATGTTTTTGCTAGATACTCATGTCTATATTATTATACATATTGTACATAAAAGATATATGTCCATACATTATTCTACATTATATATGAAACACGTTTTATAGGTGGAGGGATGTATAACAGATGGTTAGATAGCTACATGGAGGATAGCTTTTTTCCATGAACTCACAAAACAGACATCAATACCCCCTTTCATTTGCTTTACAGAATTCCATGGTCTTCTTTATCATTTGTTTTTCTTCCCCTCTTTAGGCATTCTAAGCAACTCATTTGTACCATCTACAGAATATTTTGCTCAGAAGAGTGGAGGGGCAAGACTAAATGCCAGAGCATACTTTGGTCATTGCTATGAAGACTTTTTTTTTTCATTATCCTGAGGGTAGACGTTAAGAACTTGAAGCCTTCAGAGTCTTCTCTCCTTTGCAGACTGACTTTGGCATGGAATGGTTGCAAAACCAAAGCTAGAAACAAAACCCCTAAACAAGAACAAAGACTTTCTTTTTATTGGCATGTATCCATTCTGTAGAATGTATGCTTCATGAGGACATTTTCATGAGGACATTTTCACACAAGTATATACTGTACTCTGGCCACACCCCCTTTCCTTCGCTCTTCTTTTTCCTTCCCACTATTCCCCTTTGTTCCTCAAGATGCCTTTTCATCTACCAACACTTTTATGTACATCTAAGTGAAATACTTATTCTGCTAATATCATAATCTGTGATGGTGAAACTCTTTTCCAGAGGAGTGAGGTATGTAAGGGGTGACAGGTCATTCTCTGAAGATGAAATTGTCTTTATTTTGTAAGTGGGAACTGAGTTTCAGAATAGTTAGATTAGAAGGAAAATTGGTAACCAGGGGGAACGTGCATACAATTCAGGGCTGTTTTGACAGATACTTCTTCAGTTTCTATTTGTAGCCCACAACTCACACAACTTAAAAACATTCTAAATGAATGACCCAGCTTTGATTCCTTTGCTTTGAATCCTCCTGAAGACCCCAGATGCTGAAGCTATGTCAGAGGTGTGAAAGGCAGCCCTGTGTAATATATAGCACAAAAAACCTGCAATTCATTCTATAACGAGACAAAAACCTTGCTTGAAAACTGAGTTAAAGTGATTGAAACAACTCTTTCCACATGGAACTGAATTCACTTTTCCAGATAGAGGCTGCATTTTCCATTCCTGGTACCCAGTCTAATACCAGGTATCCAGATGGGCAGGCCACAGCTAGAGAAAGTAGCTGATCTTATTCTGGCTTTTGGTATTGCATATGGGGCTTGGACTGTGTCATTTTCTCTGGGACAATGGGTAATGTTCACTGCATTAGAAATCTTTTCATACCTTCCTCTTCAATTCTTCACTACCTCCACATCTTTCTCTCCTTTTATGAAGTTGCAAACATTAGGGGAAGCATGCCACATTCCACTTTCCTTTTTATTCTGTAACTAGTATTCATTATGACTGAACAGAAAGGGACCTTTGCTTTGTAAAGTAGGGAACATAAAGTAGGGTGAGGTTGAAACTCCTGGAGCCCCAGTTGAATTATTTTATTTTATTTTTTTTTAGACAGGGTTTCTCTATGTAGCCCTGGCTGTCCTGAAACTCACTCTGTAGACCAGGCTGGCCTCGAACTCAGAAATCTGCCTGCCTCTGCCTCCCAAGTGCTGGGATTAAAGGCGTGTGCCACCACTGCCCCGCCCCAGTTGAATTCCTTTAGGCCTAAACTGTGGATATTATTTCATTTTCATTAGGATTAAACCTTGTTCCTTTTCTTGGAGGTGCCTGCTTTATTTCTCATATATTGTAGCTTGTATGTGAATTGCCCTGACAAAGATAGAGACTAGATCAGGTACTGTTTGGTCAGCTATTGGTGGAGCTAACAGCTGGCACAAAGGTAAAACTTACCAGTGCTTGGAGGAGTAGACATGCCTCATTGATGTATCAATAAGAAGATAGAAGGAAAATGCCAAGTTACAACACATACCAGGAGGTCAGAGAATTGTTAGAGACAGAAGAAGAGCAAATAATTTTGGTTCTATTTAAATTAGAAAATTAGAGAAAAACAGAATTCTTCTCCCCCTTGGGAAGTGTCTCATCAGTAGGAATATCCCAAGGAGCTTCAGACATTAGATAGTCAAAATATCCTCAGCTTTTAAGGTAGCAATGATTTGCCCCTCACATCTTCACAGTTGAACAATCAGTTGTTTGAGTATCACGTTAATGGCTTTTCAGTAGCAACAATTCACTCCGAGACAGGCTGTCATCTTCACAGGCTGGTCCCTCCTCCCCAAGCTCAACTTTGAGGCAAAATGGTTTAAAACTAGGCCCACAGCACTTGCCTACTTGCAAATTAAAAGTTAGAATTTTGTTTCTTGCCAAGTAAGAAAGTAGTTCAGATGTTCAAGTGCTGTTCCTAAAATTTGCTAGGGAATACTTTAACTTCTGGTCCTGTTGTAACATTTGGTCCAGGTAAGTAAGACCTTGTCAGAAGCCATCTCGGAAAGGTTAAAGTCATGCAAGTGACTTTTCTTGAGATGGCCCACCATTTTGCATGACCTATGATGGGTAAGCTTTGAGGCAAGAGACTTCATCCCAGGATTGCTTCTTGCTGCTGATATGTCTTTTCTTGTCACTATTAGATAGCCTAATGATTCCTGGGCATTAGCCCACCCTATTGGGAACATTTTCTGCAGATCTACATGAAGATGTACTCTCATTTTAGTAATGCTGTGTAGACATATTGATGATTTCATAATTCCTAATAAAGATTTCATAAAATTCCTAAACTTAAACAAGTAATTTTGAGACTTCTAAAAGCTGCAAATAGGGTTATGTAAACCTTCATGTGTCATGGGATAATTGCAGTAAGAAAGCAGGCTTAGAACAAACTTATGTCCAGTGAAAACATTCTAGGTTAGCTGTGAATCCATTATATTGTAACTAAAGGTCATAAACTGAGAATGGACAATTTATTGTAGGTACAAGGACAAAAAATAAAGTATTAACTGGTTTAGCTATACAAGATGTCAAAATAATTAGACACTCAATAAATAATTTGTCTATAGACAAAACCATGATGATTTGTGGCATAAAAATTATTGCTTTAAACTTATAATGAACTTATGGGCCTAGAAGATAGATAATGAATTTTTAGTCAGGTACTCATTTTAATGGAGAGACATGTAAACATTTCTGTGGTAACTCTTTGTCATTTATTTTTGTCTTGGACTTGTTAGAACTTACGGAATGTAAAGATGCTTGAAAGACCATGCAATCAATAATCTGAGAAAGTATAAGAACTAAGGACTATACTAAAACAAAGGTGAAGTTTTCTTCAGCTTCATCCAGTATGTTTGTCTTTCTTCCTTTCTTTCTTCCTTTCTTTCTTCCTTCCCTTCCCTTCCCTTTCCTTCCCTTCTCTTCCCTTTTCCCTTCCCTTCCCTTCTTCCCTTCCCTTCCCTTCTTCCCTTCCCTTCTTCCCTTCCCTTCTTTTTCCCTTCCCTTCTTCTTCCCTTCCCTTCTTCTTCCCTTCCCTTCTTCTTCCCTTCCCTTCTTCTTCCCTTCCCTTCTTCTTCCCTTCCCTTCTTCTTCCCTTCCCTTCCCTTCCCTCCCCTCCCCTCCCCTCCCCTCCCCTCCCCTCCCCTCTTCTTTTCTTTTCTTTTCTTTTTTCTTTTCCCTCTGACTCACAAAGAATTAAGTAACTCCAAGTCTCCCACCTGGCCAGTAAGAAGCCTGAGTCAGAGAAAAGAACCAAAGTAATTAAATCTTAATCCCCTGTTGCTAACCGCAGGAGCTAACTACAAGAAGTCAGAGGCTTTGGATCTTAGAATAGCAGAGTTATAGACAGAAGAATCACCAAAGATAAAACATTGATCACTTACTCCCTTCCCCCTAAGTGTTTTCCTCAGGAAACTCTGAGATGCCAGGCTGGACACTGGCAAGACCTCTTCAGAGGAGTCAGACTCCAGGAGAGGTTGCTGGGATTTGGAAACAATATTGATAGCAATGATGGTTTAGCAGCATTTGCGCTTCCAGATCATAACTCTGTGACAACTCCATCTAACCTCTTCATTCACACATGCCTTTCTGTATATGCAATGGCTAAACAACCACTCCCAGCAAAGATACTGAGCTTTGGATAGAAGTATTTGGTAGCAATAAATGGAAAGGAGACTGAACTATGTGTTAATGGGATTGTGGTGTTATGGTATGTTTGGGTCTTTGTAACAAAGTTCTGTTCTGCAGGCTGGGAGTTCAAGGTCAAGGTGGTGATAGATTTTCTGACATCTCTCTTTCTAGAGTACAAGTGGTCACCTTCCTGCTATAATGTTACATTGTAAAAGGAGAAACTGTGCTCCAGTCTCCCGTTCTTAGAAGGGCACTAGTTTTGTCAGGGGAACTCATGAGCGGTTCTATAGACTTGAGATTAGACCTTGCCTCATCTCTCCTTCTCAGGCTCAAAGTCTCCTCCTTCTAATGTTATCATGTTGGGTTTACGAATTCAGTATGTGATTTTTTTTTTTTTAAAGAAACATTCTATCTGTAGCAGCGGGCTGTACAAAGAAGACAACAAGAAAATTAAAATGTCACATGAGGTCTCATCGTTCACAGTGACATTTAATTTCCCTCCAAGAACCACACCATTTTTGTCTCTGTGTCTCTTACTTCTGGTTACTGCAAAGTAGTGGAATCCTTTTCAAGCTACCAGCTTCCAGAGAAAAGTATATATGTTTACACAAGAATTCTCCCAAACTTGAAGAATATAATAACTTTAGTATTCTGTGACATTCTATCCTTTAGTAACTTTTCAAAATCTAGGAAGTCATTTCTTTAAAATGGACTCTGTGCGTTTGCTCCAATACCAAAAGTTTCTTTAGGTAACTGAACTTTGGCACTCTCTGTTTCTGTAGCCTAGACCAACAAATTTATGTCTTGTTTCCTGGTGTCCACACTGTTTATTCTCCTACCAGCTGTAAGATTTCTTCCTGTGTATGTTTTAGTTCTAGAAAGGTTTCTCTTTTTTTCCTTTTTTTTTTTTTTTTTTTGCTTCTTTCTAATTTTATTACCTTTCTGAAATGTTTATTTCTAGTTTTAATATCTTTGTTGTCCTTGATAATGATTGTTTTTGAGGAACCTCTGGGGCTAAGGGGCTTTCCTGCTGTCCACAGAGGGCGCCACAGAGAGCGCAGTTACTTCCCATGGGCCTTATGCATTGCTGCCACAATCAATTTCTGGCCACCTGCTCCTGTGCGCATGAAACAGCAATTGTGGGTACAGGTGAGTCACTGGGTTTATCTTCCTGGACAAGGAGGCCCAGGGCAGGCAAAGACTATGGATGATGAATTGCTACCCTTTAATGGAAGTGTGGTTTGGGGCTGAGATGATGAACTCAAAGTGATTTTTAAGTTTATGAAATGCTGTATGTGTAACTAGTCTCGTACCTCTGGTCTAAATGAACCACAGACACCAACTAGAGGAACCATAGACAAATCCAAGACAAATGGCTCCCTGGGTTTCTATTACCACAGGTCACCTTTACTCCTGTGGTGAGCAGTAGACGAACATCTCCCTCACCCTGACTCCCAGACAACAGTTATTCAGTCTCAAACCAATCTTAGTGCTGGGGTGAAGAATTTCACAGAGGCCATTAAAGCCTTAGCTCACTGGATGTTGGGCAGGCCAAATGGTCCTGAATTAATGATGCGAGCCCTTTAAAAGTAGTCTTCTTGTGGCTGGAAGAAAAGAAAGAGATGTTTGTGGGATGAGAAGCATTTCACGTGTTACTGCTGGCTTTCCTAGTGAGGTGGCCATGGAAAAGCAGGGCCTGACAGCAGCCTCTAGAGACACAGTGGTTCCTCTGCCAACGTTCAATAAGGAAATAAGAGTTTGAGTCTAAGGAAGTGAGTTCTTCAAACAACCTGCATGAGCTTGGAAAGACAGTCTTCCTCAGTACCTCCAGACAGCACATACCCACAGGAACCTACCACACTTTCTGCTTTTTTCAGTCAACAATAATTTCCTACTTTTTTTAGTTCTCAATGGAGAACCCAGTTCTTACCTCCATAACTGAGAGATAATGTGTCTGGTTTCAGACCCCAAGACAAGGGATGGAGGTACACTTTTTACATACCATAAGAGACCTGACCTCCAGGTTCTCCCAGCCTCCCTCAGTTCCTACCTGGTATACACTGCCCACAACCCTGAACATTCCAGCCCAGAGGCTGGGCTGCTCTTCACCCAGAAACTCTTCCCTATATAATCTAGACATTTTGGTCTCCACATCTTTCCTTCTTTCTTTATCTTTTTCTCTTTTTGTATACACACTTTCTTTCTTTTTCTTCACTCCCCTTTCCCTCTCTTCCCACGGTGACTTCCCTGACCTCCCTCCTTGGGGGCCAGTGAATGTGCCTTTAATCTAATCTAATCTGGCCTGAATTGGCTCATTTCACCAGCAGACAAATAACTTCTCAGTAAGCTGTCTTTTCAGCTACCAAGTTTGTAGTAGTTTGGTGCTCAGTCCCATCCCTGGCACAGAATGGGAGTAGAAGATACAGAGAGGACAACTGGGAGGAACAATACATAACAAAGCTACACCAGGCCTTGACTCTGTGCTAGTTACTTTTTTTTTTTTTTTTTTTTTTTTTTTTGTTGCTAGTATAAATCCATGGCCAAGACAATTTATAGAAGGAAGAGTTTATTTTGGGCTTCTGGCTCCAGAGAGATGAGAGCCCATGACCATTACAGCAAGGTAGCCTGGCAGCAGGAAGAGCTGAGAAATTACACCAGAATGCGGAAACAGTAAACTCAAAATACTAGAGAAGGTAGGGTCTTTGAGCTCTCAAAGCTCAGCTCCCAGTGACTTAGGTCTTCTGGAAAAGCCGCACCTCCTAAGTGAGTCTCTCTAAATAGTACTAATAACTGGGGACCAAGTATTCAAATGCCAGTGCCTATGGGGGCATTCTCATTCAAACCATCACATGTTGTGATGGTGATAGACTCTCTGGGACCTTACCCCAAAATAAGCCAATCCTTCTATATGTTCCCTCAGCCACAGTTTTATCACAGTAATAGAAAAGTAACTAATAGGGGCTCTGACAGACAGTTTTGGTGTTTTCTACCTTAGAGAGAACCCTGATGAACCTGAGGAAGCATTGCCTGGGAAGACTTGACTAGGGGCTCTGACAGACAGTTTTGGTGTTTTCTACCTTAGAGAGAGCCCTGATGAACCTGAGGAAGCATTGCCTGGGAAGACTTGACCACTCAAACCTCCAGCTGCTGTTCCTTCCATTTGTAAAATCCACAGGTGGTTACTGTCTTAGTCACTTTTTCACTGCTGTGATGAAATAGTCTGGCCAAAAGCAACCGAGGGAAGAAAGGGTTAATTTTGTCTTCTGCATCCAGAGGGATGTCATCTGCAGTGACAAGGAAGGCATGACAACAGGAGCAGGAAGGTGGATAATCACAATTTCACCTACTCAAAAGAAGAGAAGGGAAACTGATGGTAGGACCAGACTATAAACCCTCACAGCCTATCCCCAGTTGCATGCTTCCTCCCGCAAGGCTCCACCTCCTACAGGTTCCATGACTGCCCCAAACAGCAACATCAACTGGGGATCAAGTATTCAAAAAGCCTTTGGGGCCGTTTTTCATTCAGACCACAAGTTATGAGTTTCAAAGTGGTACAGGGGCAATTCGTGAGGTTGTTGATATGGCAGAGTTTTAAGAATCACCTCAGTGATGCGGTCATTGCACCTTTACGTTTAGGTGAACCTAGAGGATGAAAGGGAACATTTACAAACAGATGCATAAGGGGATGAAGGAAAAATTCTTGTATTTCCCTAGAAAAGGTTTGTCCCATTTCAAGTATATTACCAACATTTTCATATATCCAGTGCAATGGGAAGACATTATGAGAAACTGTTACCCCAAAATCAATGGTCAGAAAGAATTTCTTTTATATTCTCTCTCTCTCAAAAATCCATTTTCTATCAATTGTCACTGTAAAGTGAACTACTGTCTTCAGCTGTTACTATTCATCTACTTCTCATTCATTTGTCCATGTTTCTGTTCATTAATTTACAAAGTAGCTATTTAGTTTTGATGATACCAGATTGCGGGGATGATTTGCTTGCGCGTGGTCGAGGGCGTGGGTTCCTGTTGGGCAGTTGTAGTTTCCACAGCTCCGAAAAGACTGGAGCGTGGGAATGTTTGACTGAGTTCCCTTCATGCAGCCCAGGGCGAGCTCTGGGTTGTGAGAAGCTGCTGGGGCACCCTGAATGGGGAGAGAACTCAGTCTGATGTCCCGCGGGAGGGGAGCAGGGCTCTTGAGTGGACCTGGAGGCTGGTGGTCTCTATTCGGGGCTCCCAGATGCCACTAGGAGGCTGTGGACGAACAGAGACTGTGGGCATACAGGTGTGACTAGTCCACAGCTGAGAGAGATGAGAGAGAGAGAGAGAGAGAGAGAGAGAGAGAGAGAGAGACAGAGAGAGAGAGAGAGAGAGAGAGAGAGAGCCAACTGCGCCTCGAGGGTCGGATTGTACTCGCTTGGCTGGAATGGCTGCTGCTTAGCTAGCTTGCTTGAAGAGGCAGGCATCTGTGGCAGAACGCAGAGAGCTCTTTATGGGAGATTACGGAGTGGCTTGATACTTGGAGGGCCTCTCCATGGTTCTCCACAGCAGACCCCAAAGACACCAGGGAGTCCATGGTTTCAAAAGGGTTTATTTTTATAGCGGGATGTAGATGGATCCGGCAGTACCCCCACTTAGGTCAGGGCGGACCTGACTTAAATAGGGAGGGAGGAGGGTCTGGGAAAGAAATCTACAGTTGGCTATGCCCTCTGGCCTTTAGGAGGGTGAAGAGGATTGCAGCCATTCAGGGCTACCAGCACCTATAACAGAGGGCAAGTCACACCCAAAATAATTCATTCACTTCACAGAGTAGCTGATTGTAAAACAAACAAGAAAGTGAAGACTGAGCTAGTAGTATAAAGACTGTCAAGGCAAGCATTAAGGCAGGGATTTCACCAAGTTTTAAGGGGTATATCACCCATTAAAGAGCCAGTTGATAGTCAAGGGAGCAGAATAGAAGGCAGATGTAGATGTTAGTTGTTTGGAGAAGTCCGACCGCAGTTCAGAACAGACCACTCCAGACCACAGGGTTCCAAGGGAGAAGAGGTTTATTCAGGAGATAGGACGAAAGGTGGGGAGAAGAAGGTGGAAGGATAAGAGAGAAGAGAAGTAGAGGCCGGCCATGACCACGTGGAGAGAGAGGAAGGTGGGGGAGGGGGTAGCGAGGGTAAGAGAGTAAGAGTAAGAGAATAAGAGACTGAGGAGGGGGCAAGCAGCCCCTTTTATAGTGGATCAGGCCTACCTGGCGGTTGCCAGGTAACTGGGGAGGTGGAGTTTAGACAGAATACTAACAGTAGACAATTATGAGCTGCCAACAAGGTCTCTCAATGAAGTAGGAAGCCATTGCAGACCCAGTGGATTTTGGAGCTTCTGGGGGAGAATGAGTGTTTTGGTCCAGGACACCAAGTGGCAGGGAAGATGGAGGGGCATGCGTCTGAACTCAAATCAACTTGCATTTATTGAGAGACTCCTTTAAGACTTTATGCAACAAATCACTACTGCGTGGCTCACATCCTTAGACAGTTTTCAGCCCAGAAGAGCAGCAGATTTGTAAGGACCAGTTCAGATTTTGATATGTACTGGAACAAAAGACCTTAGCAAAGCCAGGTCTTGCTAAGAACTATGAGGCAAAAATGGGTGTTTCCTGGGAAGGCTCTGAATCTGGATTGACAGTAAAGATGGAATAACTATTCCCTCAGAATGACCTAACACTTTGACCAAACCTATGTGTTCATTTGTTTTGTGTGTGCATGCATGTGAGATATACGAAATTCACTTTGGTCATCCTTCTCAATTGTTCTCCGCCTTAGCTCTTGGAACAAGGTCTCTCATTGTACACAGAGATCCCCTGGCTAGTGTAACTAGCCAGGAAGTTTCTTATTTCTCTATCTCTAGGACTATAGCCTGTGCATCTGCTGTGCCTGGGTTTTATTTTTTATTTTTATGTGGGTACTAGAGATTTAAGTTTAGTTCCCACACTTGTGCAACAAGTACTTTTCCAATTTAGAAATCTCCTCAATTTTGAAATCTATTTAGAAAGAAAGACCAAGTACAGTGTATTCTGAAAATACAGAATACACTGACTGTTGAAATAAATGCCTACCTTTCTTACAGCTCCTCTCAGGACTTCTGCCACATTTTGACACATTTATCCTTTGGGTTCATGTAATCTGTCAGTCAATTTTCCAAAGACCCACTGTGTGCTGAGCACATGATGGGAACAGAGGAGAGAGGATAATGAATAAAGTCTGGGTGTCTGACCTCAAGGACTTCACAGTTAGAAGAGGTTGAGACCAGAGTGACATCAATAGAAGCTAGAGGCCACTGAGCTGAGAAGATACCATGCCTGGTATCGTTTAAGATGTGCCATGTATGTCTTTATGGGTTCAGAATTGAATGTCCTTGGCTTGAAATGGGAAGACAGGAGAGGAGAGGAGAGGACTAACGATAATCTGTTCTCCTACAGATCTGAAGCTAAGAGAGAATTAAAAATGTAAATGAGATCTCATCTCGGAGCCATTCATCTCAAGCTGTGAGCTGTGCAACTCCAGGAAAAGATGTTGGGACAGTATCTTTCCTCTGCTGAAAAATCAAGTCCCAGGGACTTTGTCTCCAAAGCTAGGATGGTAGGAGTTAACCAGGTGGCTTCGCGTTTTCGGCCTGGACAGCGACAACATGGTCTAGTTTTCTAGACAGACATGAGACTTAGCATGTCAGTGGAAACTTGAGAATTAGAGCAAGTAGAAATTGATGACTATCCAGACCCTTCATTAAACATTTTTTGACCAGTGATTGGTAGGTATGGCCAGAACCTCCCTGATAAGGGAGAGGGGTGTCTGCGGGATGTGGAGCTCTGAATATGTATGGCCCCAATTTCTTTGTGTGGCTGATATCTGACTGGATATTTATTCTTTGAGATTATACATTCTGACTCAGAGGAACAAAGGGCTGGTGAGAGCTGCTCTCTGGTGCTTAATAATTTGAAGAATTTACATTTCAATGCAGCCCTGTGTTAGGTTTCCCACACAGCATCTTCCCCTATGTCCTACTTGCCTTCTCCTCCCCGCCCCCCCATTGCCTCAAATGTAAAGAGGAGTTGATTCTCTGGGTGTGAGCAGACTGTAGGGAGAAGGCTCGAAGTGGGAGAAATCATAGACACAGCATCAGAGGGAGGAGATTTATTGATATTCTACTTAGAATTTATTCCCTCAGAATCCTATTTATTTTATTTATGTGTGTAAATCACATATTAGCAAGTACAATGAAATCTCCTAAAAACCCAGTGGGTTACTTGGCATTCTTTGTGATTGGAAAGAGGCAAAGCGAGTAAAAAAGAGAACGTATGGGAGGAGCTGGGGGACAGGAAGGTTGCAGTTTTGGGAGAAAACATCTTCCAGAGAATAGCAGGTGTCACTTTGCTTGCTTTGTGCAAGCAAGTGCAGTCCAGACAATCTTCTCTGTCCTTCCCCCACTGCCTTCCCCCAGAGGATTCCTTGTCAGGTAATTAACCATCAACATTACAGAAAGTACTTGCCAGGCAGAAGTGTGAAAACACATTTACACCTCATGTAAATGGGATAGGTGATTTTTTTTTTTTTTTCTGTTTGAGTGACACCTGAGGAGCCTTATAATGACAAAGATAAAATCATCTGTGGTTGGGCTTCTGTTTTTGAAATGAGCCACCTTTTCCTCTCTTTATTCCTATGCCACAAAACAGAGAGACAGGCCAGAAGACATAGCAGCCCAGGCTAACCCCTATACTATTTCCCCTATAATAAGAAGCTTATTTTTCTTATGTATGTGAAATCAATAAACTTGTAAGATGCTTCATGGTGCCCTGAGATGATGATTCTGTATGAAGCTCTAGTACAGCAAGAACACTGTCAGGAGAACAGGAAGAGGAAGTCATCAATGTTTCATGAAAGAGGCAGACAGGCTGGGCAGTAGTGGCACACACCTTTAATCCCAGCACTTGGGAGGCAGAGGCAGGCGGATTTCTGAGTTCGAGGCCAGCCTGGTCTACAGAGTGAGTTCCAGGACAGCCAGAGCAACACAGAGAAACCCTGTCTCGAAAAACAAAAACAAAAACAAAAAAAAAAAAACAAAACAAAAAAGAAAGAAAGAAAGAAAGAAAGAAAGAAAGAAAGAAAGAAAGAAAGAAAGAGGCAGACATAGCAAGGCTGGAGATGAAAGAAGGGCATGGGTGATGGGCTAGGAAAAATGCAAATGCAGAAAGGACCAAGAGTCACACCTTCTATTGAACTTTCTACAAAGCTGATTAACTGACCAAAATTTCAATGATTGTGGAGAGGTTGGAATGTTGCAGGTCCAGAGTCTGATCACCAGGTATCTTTATCCCCTCTACTAGCCATTCCTTTTCCACTTCTATGTCTAACATTCTTGCGATTAAGAGGTACAAACCTGTAAAGTATATTTGGAGACCACTAGCATAGACCAACTGGAAAGGCTAACGATGTCATCAGAAAGCATCCGAGGCCTATAGCAGAGATTTTCTCCTTTGCTTCAACCTACCTACCTAAAGTTTCCTTTAATTCATTGGAAGGTGCCTTAATTTAGGACTTTCTTTGTTCTGATACCATCAAAACTTTCTCAAGCTGTTGTCATATTAGAGCATGGGATTTCAGGTAACATGAATCTGTGTTCCTGGGTCATGGTTGTTCATACTTGGCTCTGGAAAGAACTATCATGTATTCTCTTTGGAGGTTGCATTATTTGATATAGGAGTCTTGATAGGGGCTAGTTTATAGTCACATCATAAAATGATTTAGGAATAAAGCAAGTCAGTCCATGAATGAGATGGGCTGTAAGGAACAGGTTAATATGGGAATGATTTCTATGCTGACTCAAAGTAGGGAGCCCCTTGACACTACCGTGCTTTTAGTTAACAATAGGGCAAATAGATTTCTATTTCCTCTAACTAAAGGATCAGGAAGAAAACAGATGATTTTCTATAGTTGTATACTATGCTTAGTTTCAATGAGAACCTTCTTTTTTTAAAAAAAATAAAAAACAAGATTTATTTACTTTATGTATGTGAGTACACTGTTGCTGTCTTCAGACAGCACCAGAAGAGGGCATCAGATCTCACTACAAATGGTTGTGAGCCACCATGTGGTTGCCGGGAATTGAACTCAGGACCTCTGGAAGAACAGTCAGTGCTCTTAACCACTGAGCCATTTCTCCAAGAACCTTCTTGACAAAGGGTAGCTGTGCCTCTGGCAGTGGAGGCAGAGCCTTCAAGACTCATCACTGTAGCTTTGAACGGTGACTACAAGAGTAACTTTAATCTTGACCTTTCACACTTAGGCAGATGGTTTAAAAACCTGTAAATCACCACTGTGGCGAGCAGGTACTTTTCACTGTAGTCAACTCTGAGGTGTGTCATTAAGTGTAGAACCAATGGAAGGATATGGGCTCTGTAAACAATGTTCATGTTACAAAATTTTGGTGCAATTTGGACAGCATTTATACATAGCAATGAGTTTTTTTTAATGCTATTTTTCTTCTCTGCTTTGAAATGCAGGTGTTTGTTATTGCTGTTCAGGCATGATATACTGACATGCAGGTGATTACTACACTGCAGGATCCTTTCTCCAAAGAGAAGGGGATGCTATGCCATTGGTTTCTATGAAAAGGAATGGGCAAGCAGATTTCGAAGGTTTAGGAATGGTTAGTATAAGTTATGGGTGGAGGAGCTGGTGCTATGTAGTTAGGGTAAGGAAAATAGCGGCCAGGGCTGTAAGAACCAAAAAAAGGGCTTGGTGGGGTATGAACTTTTAACTGGTTGGACTATATACAAGTATGTGTTCTGTGATGATGGTCTCCAGTTCTGTAGAGAGAAGCGCCTTTGTAGCCAACTGTGTCTGTGATGATAAGGGTAGAATCTAAATGAGGTAGTGATTTCTATTGGTCTAGCAAAGTATCAATAGTAGATTCTTTTCTAAGGTCCATGACACACTATCCCTGAGAATATGGCTAGGTTTCCAGTATCAGGTTTGACTTCCTTCCTGTTGAGTGGGTCTTCAGTCCAGTTAGACAGCTATTGGTCACCACAGACATGCGGGTGCCCCTTATTGAACCTTTATGCATATCTTGCCATGTCATTTACTAGTGTTGCAACTAAGTAGGACTGTTTAATTGATTCCCTCCCTTGGCTGCTTGCATATTTTTTTCCTAGACTCATGGAAGCTTGATCACAGGAAAGAGGCTCTCAGGTCAGATCTCACTTGAATCCTCTGTGTCCTGTGTCTTAATTCTGCCATATCTTCAGCAGTAAGGTTTCACCCTTAACCCCTTTGAGGTAACCAAGGGCCACACCTATAATCTATATTGTTTGAGGAACCATAATGAGTACCCTAGCCACTAAAATAGAAGTTTCTTATGCCTGGTATTGGTTGTTAGTTTAGGGCTCTTTTGGGTAACACTGTCCAAGTGAATTAACTTACTTTAAGATAGTGTGTGTGTGTGTATGTGTGTGTGTGTGTGTGTGTGTGTGTGTGTGTGTGTGATTTCTTGAGGCTTTACTCAAATAGCTGTGGTATTATTTGTAACTTGTCCTTCCTCCTTTTGTATTGACCCCTGACTCTCTTTTCCCCATTTGGAGTTCATCACAGAAAATCGCAACTGGACATAATGCAGAATCAACAGACTAATATTTTTGAAGATGTGTTTGTAGACAAGTCCTCTGCTGTATTTTAGGAATGGCCAATCTGTGAGGAGTAGAACTATTCCTCCAGAGCCAGCAAGGGCTCAGGTTTAAAGCACCAGAAACACAATATCTTTGATGATCTCTCTCTCCTCTCCCTCTCCCTCTCCCTCTCCCTCTCCCTCTCCCTCTCCCTCTCTCCTCCCTCTCTCCCTCCCTCTCTCCCTCCCCCTCCCCACCCCCCTCCCCCTCCCCCTCCCCCTCCCCCTCCCCCTCCCCCTCCCCCTCCCCCTCCCCCTCCCCCCCCTCCCCCCTCCCCCTCCCTTTCTTCCATCCTTCCCCTTTTAAAGATGCTTCCTGAACTATCTCCTTGGAAACTAGCAAAGCATCCTTCCTAAGTCTATAATGAGAAGTTTTTACATGTGACTTCCTGATTCTTTTTCTTTCTTTTGTTTTTCTTTTTTCTTTGTTTCTGAAACAGGATTTCTTAATGCAACAGTCCTGGCTGTCCTGGACTTGTTTGTAGATCAGTCTGGTCTGGAACTCACTGAGGTCCATCCATCTGCCTCTGGAGTGCTGGGATTAAAGTCATGTGCCACCTTTCTCAGTGACTTTCTGATTCCTATCCACACTTCTGGGAATCTTTTTAGGAGACATAAGATCTGGTGGCTTTGTGAGTGGAATAATGTAGTGGTCTTGAATTCATCTTTAGCATTGATTCATGGGTCTTATTGGTCCAGCCACAGAAGGAGCTACTGAACCTGTAATTTATTATAGATTTATGGTATGAAAAGTTCCTTTGGGGGATGAAGAGATGGCTCTTAAGTACTTGCTGTCGTTGTGGAAGAGCTGAGTTCAGTTTCCAGCACCCACATCATGGCTCACATTGTCAGTAACCACAGTTCTAGGGGCTCTGACACTCGATTGGACTCCTTAAGCACTGGGCATTGCACAGTGCATATAATATATGCATGCAGGCAAAAGCACTCACATGCACAAAACAAAAATAAATGTATCTGAAGAAGTCAACTTACATATTTTCACTATTTAGTATCGGACTCTGTTCTCTTTTTCATCCTTCTCTTTTATGCCTCATGGACTAAGTTTCCTTACTGCACATGTGAGGTTTTCAGTCCTCCATGCATCAAGCATGGAATTCTGATTATCATCCTGTGAGGAGATCATAGATGGTATTTAAGAGAAAACTCATGTTAGAGTGGTTTAAGCAAAGACATTGGATTATTTGTGTAACAGGATACATTAAGAAGGGAATGTGAAGCTTCAGCCATATTCTGAGGACCTAGCTTCTTTCTTTTGTGCCATATTTGGGTGTCTCATGGGTCTTGGGTTGGCTGCCCAAGGAGCTGCAGAACATCCCAGTAGCTTCACAATGCATTAAGACAACAGAAAAATAACACAGAAGGAGGAGCCACAGCTCCTAATTTGTAACACTTCCATTGCACTCTTTAGCAAATAACTCAGTTTGCTGCAGTAACTGTCTCTGTCTCTGACTCTGTCTCTGTCTCGCTCTTGCTCTCTTTCTGTGTGTCTTTTGCTATTCCACCAATTTCAATTCCATATTTCATTCTGTACTTAATTTGGGTGAAGCTTAGATCACTGATCTTTAAATCATTTTTTTTTTCTGATTTAAGATACTACAAACATTTAAAAATCACATATTTCATTTTAAATATGTCCCTGCCCCCAGGCATTCGTTTTCTAAGTAGAGCTAGAGATAAAACCCAGAACCTCACAGTTGCTAGGCCAGCACTGGGCCACTGAGTCACATACTTTGCAATCTTTAAAGTATACCCTATAAATCTGTGTGCACTTGTTTTCAGGCCATTTGCTAGAAAAATCTGTCTCCGTGCTTTCTACTTTGATGCACAGGTTATTTTGAGAGCATTCCTTAAATTCTCACTACTGAAGACTAAATAGGATAAACATATGTTTGTTTTCTCAGAGTACTGTATTTTATTTAAGTGCTTTAAATATACATTGGGATGTTTTTTTATGGTATAGCATTTACTTCTTTCAAAATAGTTCATGTAGACTGAAAAACATGATGTACTCTTAAGATGTTGTGGAGTGATCTAGCTAGATTAAGTTGCTGGTCTGTGCTGCTCAGATCTTGGCAGCCTTCCTGAGTTTCTGTTTGTGTCTGGTCTGCTATTGAGATATTTTGATGTCACGTTATTAAGCACACTGAAGTTCAGAATCATCTTTTGATGAACTGGCTCATTTATTGCCATGAGCTATTTCTATTTAGTGCAAGTAATACTTCTGTGTTAGTATTTGCACATCATTAAAATAACAACCACAACATTCTTATGATTTAACAGAACATACTTTTCAACCTTTCCATTTTAATTTATCAGTGTACTTAGATTTAAACTGAAAATCTTGAAAATAGTACATAGTTATGCCCAAGTTAACTTCTTAAAATTCAATCGGAAGATCTCTGCCTTTTAATATAATGTTTGCTCTTTTACATTTAATATAGTGATATCGTTGGGTAGAAGACCATAAGACTATTGTTTGTGTTCGGTTTATTTCATTCTTTTGTTCTTTTGTGTGTGATATGCATATATTTCTCTCTCTCTCTCTCTCTCTCTCTCTCTCTCTCTCTCTCTCTCTCTCTCTTTCTCTCTCTCTCTTGTGTGTGTGTGTGTGTGTGTAATGTGCAAGTGCCTGGGGAGAGGTCATCAGAACCCTGGAGCTAGAGTTATAAGTTGTAGTGAACCACCTGATGCAGGTATTAGGAACTGAACTTGGGTTCTCTGCAAGAGCAACATATGCTCTCAATTACTGAGGCATCTCTCCAGCCCCATTAACCACATTTCCTTATTATATTTATTTATTTGTATTTCTGGTTCTAGAGATAATTACAATGTACATGAGTAACTTATCCTAGTAAACCCAGAATTAAATTATGCCTCTTGTATATAGTCATCTCAGCATGTATATTCACATTCAATCCTATCCATCCTTGTGATACTTCTGATAAATGTTTTGTATGTTTGCTTGTCATAAATTTAATAACACATCTTTGTTACTTTTGAGTAAACAGCCACTTGCAATTTAAAGAAATAATTCAGACACAATCACATTTTACTGTATGTGATTTCCCCATCTCTCCTATCTAAGTTCATCTCCTCTTATCTCCATTTAGCTTAACAGGACTCCCTTAAAAACTTGCTTGGTTGTGTGGATTTACTGTTGGTAAAGTAGTTTCTCAGCTTTTTCTTATTAGCAAAACCTCTATTTTGTCTCTAGTTTTGAAAGACACTTTACATTGTCACAGAATAAGTAGTTTATCTTTCTTTCCATTGTCATCTTTAAGATTATCAGTCTATTATATTTCAACTCATACTGTTTTGGAAAAATGTCAGCAATGAATCTTGTAATTAGTACCCTCCGGGGTGGTGTTCATTTTTTTTTATTTGTTTTCTAGTTTTGTTTCATGAGCTTGTCTTTGCCTTCACAATCTATCCGTTTTAGTAACATACCTGGTGGCAGGTTTCTGATTGAAATTTATTGAGCATTTTATATCTAAGTGATATTAAATTAATAAGAACTGTTAATTATTGTTTCTTTATGTGTCTTTTTAACTCTGCTATATCTCTAATTCCAATTCTACTCACGTCAGAACACCTACTTACTATTGGTTCACTTAGTATTTAATTTCTACACGCTGTGGTTGAATATCATAGCCCAAGCTGGCCAAGGCTCCCTCAGTACCTATTCACTCAAGTACTCATGTTCTATCTCCAAGACCCCACACTATCCTCCTAGCCCTTCTTACTGAAGGAAAAAGGAAATAAAAAGGAAAGCAAACATGATTGGTTCTGGGTTTTGGCACCAAATCAATGAAAAAAAAAAAAAAAAAAGAGAAAGTAAAGGAAAAGACATGGTTGTTCCTATAGGTATGTTGTGAGAAAAAGTTTATTGTAGATAAAAGGAAGAGTATAGTTAGGGACACGTGGGAGAGTCCAGAGTGTACATACATGACCCTAAGCTGGACCATATGGAAGAGGGAGAGGGGAAGGGAAAAGGGAGAAAAGGGAACCAGGTGCAGCAGCCAGGAGGCCCAAAGGTACAAAGGAAGTGGGTAAAGGAAATGATTGAATTATATATGGAAGAGCAGAACACCCTCATGGGCTGGAGAGTTCATGATAGAGGGTGGAGCATGTCAGTTAGGAGAAATCATGATACGGGGTGCAATAAGTCAAACAGGAGGGATTCAGAGAGAACCTGGTGGCGCAGTTTGCTTTGATAAGTTGTTAAATAGGCACCTCAGCCATTTGTCCCAGCTTTGAAACTTAACACTTAAGTCATCCACCATACTATACCTCAGGCTGTTGCAGATCCTCTGATCTCTTTATAGTGGCAAACTTTCCACCCTTCTGTCCCATGATCATGATTCTATATTATTCTCATTCTTGCTGTTTTCTGCTATTCTGCTTCTCTCTGCTGTCAAGAGAGTCCTGGCCATGCCATGTCCTGTCTGCTTCTTTCTTTCTCTGCTTTGGACTCTGAAGATGCCACTTTCTCTCTCTCTCTCTCTCTCTCTCTCTCTCTCTCTCTCTCTCTCTCTCTCTCTCTCTCTCTTTCTCCCACAATAAAATACTTGCCTCCAATGGAATAGCCATTTGGTGTTTTCTTTATTGCACTTCCAGTTACAGTAAGGAATCAACACTATTTGTTGTGATGAAGTAAAATGTATTTGAATTTGTTTTCCCCCAACCTAGTCTTCCTAGTCTAGGATTCCATCTAGGGCACTCTATTCCATTTAGTCTCTCTGTCTCTTTTTCTTCTCTGGTCTGTGTTTAACTAATTCCTTATGGTTTGGAGCAGGTCTGGCGTTTGAGCATGTTTCTCAATGTTATTTGAGTAATGTTTTTCTTGTAGTTATACATGGGTTACAAGATCTGAAAAGACAGGAAGGCCAGATTTCTTTTTTAATGACATCATACATACAAGCTTTAATTATTTGGTTATGGTAGGATTGGATCAGGATTCTGAAGTTCGAGGTTAGAGTGGTTGTCCTTTCTGTACTCAAAAGTTTAGAAATATGTCACAAGGACAGACCATCCTTGGACATAACTGTAAGAGTCCTTGGAAGATTTTTGTACAGTAATTTCGTCTTCTCAGTGCCTAAATTTTCTTTTCCATTTATTTCTTCTTGATTAAATGTGTATTTTTCCTGCTTCCTTGAATTTCTATCATCTTTTACTGAAATGAAGACGAGTACATTGTTTTTTTCTCTTCCTTTAATAATATTAAGCTTTAATCTTGAAGCCAAACATAGCAAAGCTGATTTAATCCTCTGAAGTGGACTTAGGCCACAATAAGGTGAGTTGTGAGGCGTAGCCCTTCTCTTCCTCCTCCTCTTCCTCCTCTTCCTCTTCCTCCTCTTCCTCCTTCTCCTCTTCATTTGCATTTTTGTGTCTACTTCCATTTTTAAAATTTTTTGAGTAGTCCTTCTTTTAAGGCACAATTTTTCTGGGTTTCTGATGGAATGTTTAGGGTATTTATTCACAGAGGTTTCCCCACTCTTGCTTGTCAGAACTCCATCATTGCTGGGCACCCTTCAGGATGCCCATTTCAGTCAGTCCTTCCAGAACTCAACCTCTGCTAGCTTCTTCAGCCTGTGAGGCTGGGGAGCTGTGGGATAGGGAAGGAGTAGGCCTGGAGTAGGAGCAGAGCTGAGGCTTCCTCAGAAATTTCATCCCCAGAAAACCCCAGATTTCAAACCCCAGAAATCTCATCCTGAGATGGCAGGGGTACACCCCTTAATTTCTGGTATACGTAGCTGGTAGTTTGTGGTAAGCCCTGCATAGTGTCAAAACCCAATGATTCCAAACATCAGAAAAGGAGGCAGCCTTATAGTCTACAGTCATTAGATTCATGTCAAAGTTACCTACTTTCCATTCCTCTGCAGATTTGCATATGCACTTCTTTATATAGACAAACATTTCTGAATCCTTGCTATGTGTATAGCATGTGCTGGGTTCCTCAGAGTGTAGTTCCAGGGTCCACCACTAAAAAAAACTTGTCCAATCAAAAATTCCTAGACTTCACATCAGAGCTACTGAATCAGAAACTAAGAGGAGGGTGTGATCCTGGCAACTTGTTCTTATTAGCTTTTCAGGTATGTCTGAGAAAATCTGCGATACCCAAAAGAGCGCTGAACTTATATAAAATGAGAAATCTAACATTCCCAAAGGTGAAATATTTTTCTTACTTAAAGTCTCATTTTTAATAGTAGTAGGAGTCACGGCAGTGTCTGAGGCCAAGCCAGGTTTGTTGGGACATGAAACTGAGGTCCTTCACTTTCTCTATTCAGAATTTATAGCTTTAAAATCATGTGCATTTAGGTTGGGATATTGATCTTCAAAAAAGTGCTTCTAGTGAAGGGATTGGAGAGGCATGATGGTTTGAAGAGAAAGGCTCCCATAGGTTCATATATTTTAAGACTTGGTCCCCAGGTGGTAGAACCGTTTGGGAGGGACTAGTAGGTGTGACCTTGTTGGAGGAGGTGTCACTAGGAGTGGGTTTTGTGGTTTCAAAAGCTCAGTGAAATTCCCAGTGTTCCTTCTCTGTCTTTTGGTTGTGGATCAGGATGTGAACTTATTGTTGTCCCTTTACTCTGCCATCACAGACTTTAACCCTCTCAAACCATAAGGCAAATTATAAGTTGCCTTGGTCATGATGACTTATCCCAGTGATAGGAAAGCAACCAAGAGAGGAGGTAAAGGCAGACCATAGTTGTCAAACTTGTGAGGAATAGTTTCCTGGTCTCCAGCCACAGGCTTGGATATTAGTAAGCAACTGTAGAGGGCATTTATCCCTACTATGTGTAACATATTATCCTTCAGGTGGCCTAGGACTGGGTGCATGAGAAGGAGAGGAAATAGTTCCTCCTTTTGTAAACCTCATGGCAAGGGAGTACAGTAGAGAATGATCACAGAGGAATAGGTGGTGCATGACATTAGCAAGGATAAGATAATATGCACAAATGAGCTAGCTATTGCCAGGGGAATCTCAGGTTCTATTGCCAGAGCTGGGAGAACAAGAGTCCATCACCCCCACTAACTCACTGGGCAATTTCTGCCTCATTTCGTTAGACAGAGGAGATTGTTACCAGAAAGCCAGGAAGGATATACCATCTGGGACTGTGTGAGCTTTCAGACAGATGGCTGACTCTTCCAGTTCTGTTTTATTTCTGGCTGTGGATCACACACCCCACAGCTAGCCTGTAAAAATAGGATGTGGCGGGACATGGGATGTTGTCAGAGTGTGGTTTCTTTCTTTCCTCCCCGCTCCCCGTTCTCTTTCTTGAAACCTGTGGCAAAAATAAAAGTTAGCAATCTTCTTACTTTTAATGTTGTTGCAGTTAAATCCCCAGTTGGAAATGTAAAGGAATGATGGGGCCCATGGAACTGGATATGAGGTACAGGCCCTGATCGAAAGCTAAGTTAACCTTTAGGCTGGAGAGGGGGAGGAGAAGGGAGGGAGAAGGTAGGGATGGAGAGACAGAGGGAAAGACAGAGAGAGGGACACACACACACAGAAAGAGAGAGACAGAGACAGAGACAGAGACAGAGACAGAGACAGACAGACAGACAGACACACACACACAAAGAGAGAAAGAGAGAGAGAGAGAGAGAGAGAGAGAGAGAGAGAGAGAGAGAGAGAGAGAGAGAGACTGTAGAACAAGCATACTGGCCAGGTTGGAGCTCTTCCCTGCCTTCCTTTCTACATTAGTCTTGCTTTCTCCCTACCCCTAAGCTGTGACTGTCCCATGATGAACTCTATCCCTGGCCAGACAGGGATAGACCATGCCATGAGCAGAGCTGTCGCAGTCTGTCTGCTTCTTGCCTTTGCCAGACCCTGGGTTTTAAAGTCTGGGATTTCAAGGTTTGGCTGGGAGGAGGTTCATATAAATGAGAATCCTTAGCTGCCAAGAGTTGTGAGAGTTAGGGCAATCACTCAACCTCACTGCACAGTATAAGCCATTGGCTTGTTCAGTAAACATTTATTGATGAAGTACTGCATTGGAGAGATGAAAAAAGGTAAAAGATGATTCCCTGAAGCCAACCGAATTCACCAGAAAAGGTTTTGACACCACATCCTGACTTACTGGCTATGTGATTTGCGACAAATGACTGAATAAATCTGTTCCTCAATTCTTTATCTACAAAAATATTTAATATTGCTGTTTCCCAAGCTTTGACTTCCATCTGCAATGCCACTGTGATTCCCAAACTTTGGAGTGCACACCAGTAGCCTGGCAGATGGGTTAAAATGCACATTTTCAGGTTCCTATGTAGTGTGCCAAAGACGGGCCCCAAAAGAAGGGGCCCAGGAACCTGCATTTTCAACAATCCTGGAGAAAGAGGTCTCCAGTGGATTGAACATTGATAAACCCTACATGGACACTTTTGCCATTTATGCTTAGGTTTAGTCAATCATTTTAATTGTTTTTATGAACTTATATAACATTTCATTGAAGCCTGTAAATACTACTGTGGACATACTAGCAGTGTAACAAAAGAAGATAAAAAAAATCCAGCCTTTAGTACCATCCACAAACCCAGCTGTTCAACAACTGTATATTTTTACAGTTTTAATTAAAATATAATTATGTTACTTTCTCCCTTCCCTTCCTCCAGGCCCTCACAAGTCCCCTCCTTCCAACTCCTTCCATGTATGTAAACATCTGTGTGCAGCCAGTGAATGAAACAACTGCTATAGAGATCCAGTGGATTGAAATGCCCACAAAGAAAAGTCCCATGAAAAGAGTGGCTCGATAATATAAGATAATAAAAATGGCAAGAGATAAGTCAGTAAAATAAGCCAGTAAATGAAAGAGAAAGGTGTGAAGATCAGGGAAGCTGGGGTATAACTAGATTGCACAGTTAGGAGAGGTTGAAATACTCATTACTCTTACTGGCGAGATCATTTGGATTCCCTTAATGTATAGCATTGCTTCTCCATCCATAAATTGGGAAGAAGAAATCCAAACCTGTCTTATTCTGAGGCGAACACACCACATAGCTTCATTACACATTAAGGGAATATATCTTTCTATGTTTTATCTTTGACCAGGACATAAAATGTTTGAGGCCATAGTCATCTTTGTGGCCATACATGCTACTCTTCTCATTATGGCAACAATACACCTGGCCAAAGTGACTTAAGAAAGGAAAAAGCTTATTTTGGCTCACTGTTTGAAGGTGCAGTCTGTTATGGTAGGGAAATCACAGCAGCAGAGGTCTGAGGCATCTGTCTACATTGCATCTGCATCCAGGAAGCAGAGAGAGATGACCACTGATGTTCAGTTTCTCTTCTGCTTCTCATGCAGTCTAAGGTCTTAGGCCACGGAGTGATGTGCCCCACCTCAACTAACCCAATCTGAAAACCCATTGCAGATACGCCTAGAGGGTTATTCAGTGTTTCTAGATCCTCCTAGGATGACAGTATCCACTGTCATAGCATCCAAAGCTTTTACCTGGGAGGTGTTCACTTAGTAAATGTCAGTAACTGATTTCCAAAGCCAGAAGGAACATAAATGAAGGATGGGGTTCTGAATCTTATAGAACAGCTCTTTACAGATGCTTGAACATTGGTAGAACCATTACTACTTATGATTTTTGAGTTCTGGCCAGAGTCATCTTCTATAGATTCAGATGGGAGAGTCCCATGATGCCCTCAGGTAGTTTGAGGGTTTCTAGTAATGCTGCCTTTTTTTTTTTTTTTTGGTAATTTTCTCCACTTCTAAGCAGAGTGACACCCAACATGAAGGCTTAGCTATCTGTCTTGCTTGGCCATTCTAAGTAAAGAAATGGAAGGAAGTTCATGGTTTAGGGTTAAAAATGACATTTTGTCTTCTGTAAAAGTTCAAGTTCTAAATTCTAACAATGTCATAAATTTCAAGATGTACTCTCACCATGATCCTTAAAACTTGATTACACATGAATATAGATAGGAATAGAAATCTCTGAATTCCAAACCAAAACCAAATTCCAGCCTAGAGTGTGGAACTTTGGGTTGTCAAAGCAGTGTTTCCTGGTTCTTCGACTCTCTGTCATGCAGACAGCAAGACAAGGTCTTGCTCTCCTCAGTTATTCTTCACCTCATCCTCTGGCTATCTCTACCCATCTCTTGCTCTTGTAAAATCTTGAGGAGGTTACCAAAGGCATTGGCAGGAACTTGGATAATTTCCAAGTGTCTAGTAGATCGATATGGTTGTGATGATACTGATAGCTTAAATGAAAACATTATTAGAATTGGTCCCATAGTGCATGAAAGCACAACTATGTGGGGGACATAGTCTCTGTACCCATTTTATTCATGGGTAAATGAAGGTTTAAGAAAGTGAAATAGCTTACCTAAATATAAACCAGAAGTAGATTTAGAGTATGGGCATTATGTTATTACCAAAGCTCAGAGCTTATCAACTAGGCAGTGTTCATACTTTACACAATCTCACTTTTATTTACAATTGGGTGAGTAAAATTAGTGGAACAGTCTAGATGATGACGGTGAGGTGTAGTAGAGTGTTCTCTGTAGGGATTTATCCCGCAGACGCTAGAAAGAGAGACGAAATGCACATGTCTCTCCTCTTTAAGTTTTTTAATTCATGAGGAAAATGGAGGTGTGGAATTGCCTCACTGAATGCTACTGAGTCAGCATCTGCTCCATGCTTGTTGCCTTTGGGATGTGGTCAGTGGCTTTAATAGGCTAAGCCAAGCCTGGCCTCAAGCACCACCTGATATCAGTGTCTTTGGTGAGAGTTCATTTACTGATAAGGCAAGCTGGAGGGAATCAGAAAGTTCAGTTAGGGAAAGATCAAGGCCCGCATCAAGGAGGAAAAAAAAAATGTCAGTCACTCTGATAGGGAAATAGATTTTTGCGTTTCATTGCACAAGTGAGCACATATGCACTCAAAGCTTGCCGAGTTTCAAAGCAGCCTTCAATGCCCTAGTGTTCCCTCAGAGTGGGAGAGATCTGAAGCCTTTCAAAGGCTGCAGGTATAGAGCAATTCACACAGGACCTAGCCAACAACCCTCTCCTACCGCCTTTCTGTAAGTCTCTTCCTTCTTAATCATCTGTGGATTTTAGTTGTATTGAGAAGGTAGCAGTGCGCGCGCGCACACACACACAACACACACACACACACACACACACACACACACACACACACACACACTTTAAATCCAAACTTAAAAGGAGTGGGAGAAAAGAAGACAAAGTGACAGGCCTAGACCAAAGCAGCAGTTATTCATAATGAATGGGGGAGTCATCATGAAAGAGCAGACCGGTTAAGAAAAGCACATCTCACAGAGGAAGACAGCGCTGTGGATGCTGTTGAGGTTGGCAGCTTAAAAGGCCCTTCATTTCTGAGCCAGCAAGAGGCAGCGCAAGGATTTGATATACAACACAAGCTTTTTGTTCTCTCTCTGCTTCTCCCTTTTCCTCCTTCTGAATCTCATCTTGGCTGAGCCATGGCAAAACTAAATTAGAAAAACCTGCAGAGCATTGAGAGTCTAAATGAAGCACACAACCAATTTATCACCACGGAGTCCAGTTATCTAATAAACCCCGTATGTAATAAATGTGCTAAGTGTCCACCTTGAACTTTAGCATACCCAGAAGCAGCCAATGGCAGGAGATGGGGAGTCCTTGACAAGGGGATGATGTCACACTCAGCCTGAAGCACTCAGCATCTGGCTTATATCACTAGCTCTTAAGGCTGCCTAGCCAAGGTGGATGGTACCTAGGTCTCCAAAGGCAAAGGTAGCAATTGCCAAGAATTTAGACTTGAAGCAGAAGTCTGCCTATATATAGTTTTGCAGGCTGGGAAAACACTGTGAACACAGAGCTAGAAGTGAGGAAAGATGTCCCTCTTCTGGCCATTCTGTTTTGGGAAATGGGTGTTTTTAGGAAGAAGAAACTCCATTAGCATGAAAGGCTTCCCACCTACAGGTGGGGTCAAGGGCTCTGACAGCTTGTCTGCTGAGCTGTGTCTGTGCCTACCCAGTAAAGAAGCAGAAAAGATGGCATCTGACAATGCCACAGGGGTGGCTCTTGCTTTACCTGCAGGTAACCTTGAGGCTTCAGGACTGGAATGACCAGACCTTGGGGATCTAGCAAGAGAATCAGTCTGGGATCACTATCTTAGGTTTTAGGGTTAGTTGGCAACATGGTGTCCTCATGACAACAAGATGAGGTTGGTGGAGCCCCGAGGGTCTACTAGATCTGTAGATAGAAAGGTGTAAACCGTTAGAGAGTAGCCCCATGTAGAGCTATGGGCTTCCACCTAATCTCTCCAGCAGAATTCCCTAGCAAGCTTTAAGACATTCTGCTGCTGTGTTAGTTCCATGAGAGATACTTCCTACTCTAAGACTACTTACCTTTCAGCATCCATCTTTAACCTATATCCATGTGTGGCACATACCTTTTCATGACTGTAAACATTGTATTTTGCCAGTACTTTCTCTTTTAATTAAATGTTTAGTAAGTATACAAAAACAAGAGGCTTTCATATGACATTATTATACATGTGTATCATTGCACTTTGCTTATTATGGACCAGTCAGGAATGTCCCAAATGAACAGTGGAGGGGATGTGTGAGAGGCAACAGACACATAAGGACTCAGCAATTTTAAACATCTTTATAAACTTTATTATAAAACACTTGAAAATAAACAAAAATATCACACAGAAAAATTTACCAGACCCAGAGTTTATAGCAATGAACTTCTAGACAGAAGAGTTGATCGGGTTATTTTCTTCTTTCCACAACTTGATCATATTTCTTAGATGCTGCCCTTTCTGTTGTAGCGTGATTCACTCTATCTCTGCTGATTCCCAGGCACCCTCTTTGCCCAGTCTCTCCTTAGTCTTCAGTGTTTTGACAGGGCTACAACATTCATATCCATTCAAATAACCAACTAACCACCACCCAGTCATGCTGTGATTGTTTTTAATGTTGCTCTTTCATTTGTTTAAGGGTAAGGATTTTATGTGTGGTGTGGTGGGCAGAGAATATTTACAATCTTCACAATTGTGTTGAATATGCGGTTGAGTCCGGAAACCACTGTGGCAGAGTGAAAATTTAGGCCAATGCATATCGAATAAAGAAGTATCAAACATACTAAGAATGACCCACAGGAATCAGAAATTAAGATAACAAAATACTACCACCCCTATTGACAATAAAACATGATAGGTAATGACAATTTCATATGATTAAAATAAATAGACTGAGACTGGGAGAGTTACTAGTCTAACAGGGTTTCCTGCTTCATTCCTAATAGTGCTCAATTGTACTTAGTATTTCCCTTTCATTTAGTGTATGATTTATAATCTGCCTGTGTCCTGTATTGACCTGAGATAGTTTACAATATTAAAAACTACACATGCATATACACAGACGTTGTTAGAAAAAGAAAAATGTTACAAAAATTAGCAATTAGAAGTGAAGTATTACTAGAACTGAATATATATGTTAATGATACCTTTTGATCTTCCGAGAATCCTAGACAAAAGTGAAATTTATCCTCTCTGTGTCAAAAAAAATGCATATTCATTATTTAGAGACAGTAACACCAGATTCTAAGTGGAGTTTATATAGTATAGATACTAATAACAAGGGCCTTGAATACAATGTAGACAAATGTTGTTTTCGTTGTAGATGCAGTGGTAATTTTAAGGCTATTATAGGAAGTCACAGTTCAGTGAAATACTTTTATGCCAACCTCCCAGAATTCAGTGAGGGCACCTCTGTGGAGACCAGTGACAGGCACAGTGACTGAAGAATGTGTGCACCTTAAGTGGTTGAACATCAAACCGGCATGTTCTCCCTGCCTATTTGAGATCGAATTGCTGTTAATATTTCACCATTAATAGTTCTTGGGCCATTTATTTTGCAGGGCAAGAATGGGTTTATGATCATGTGCTTTTCCTAGCCCTTCTCCTTGTCCATTGTTTGTATTATAGGATTCATTGGTGGGCTTTGGTGGGCTTTCAGTCATGGTGAACCTGCTGAGTTTGATGCAATTCAACTGAAGAGGATTTCTCCAGTCATCAAATTGACTGAGAACAGGTCATGTACCTTTCACTGAGACAATCACTGCCTGTTCAGTCCTTTCTGGCATAGGATGCAGTGCAGTTAGATAAATCATGAACATCTGTACACACTTATAAGTGCCTCAGAGTAAAAAAGAAGAGTAGGGAGACAGAGATGAGGCACAAAGAAAGCGGGGCTTGCCCTCAGAAAAGACAAGGGACATCTTTCTAGGCTAGACTGGACTCAGAGAAGGTTTGGGACGATGAGCCCAGATTCTGAGGTGGACTCCAGGAAAGATAACCCTGAGTAGACAGACCGATGATGGCTTTGGGAACCAGCAAACAGCTCAATGCATCAAAGATTTCAGGTGCCAGGGTGGGAAAGAGAAGCCAGTATGGATAGCCCAGTGACAGTGACAGCTACAGACATAAAGAACACATATTCTAGTATAATGTTCCATTAAATTTTGTTGATACCACAATTTGGGTACCAAGTATACTTCTGTGTCTGTGTTTGTGAACTCGAAACACTCTCAAGGCTGTTGTTATATGTTTTCACTGCAAGCTCTTTTCTGCCTCTCTGAGGGTTCTGAGCAGGGCACATATGAATGAAGGCAGATCTGAGTAATTGGGAATCCCTCTCCTGTTCCCTGTCCAGTTCCTATGAACTACTGATAAAGATACAGAGAGGAAAAGCAGTCTTGGTTATTTTTCATTCACCTTCCATCTGATTTGATATTTTTTTTTTGAGGTTTCCAAGGTCCTTGATAATTTTGTATTGGTGTGTTGAGTCAATTCATTTCTCACAAATCTGTGCATTGTTGCAACTGGTGAGGGTCACTGTTTGTCACTTGGGAAGGATGAAAACAGAAAGCAAGGAGCAAAAGAGATGGAAGGGCCCAACCTTGTATTCAAACTGGGGAGAACAGAATATAAAAAGGGGAAAAAAGTCCCCAAAGCAGCTGATTGTATATGCCGACTAGTAACTGCACAACCTGCCTCAGGCTGCTGCCCAGTCTTGCCAAAGAAAAGTTGTATGCAGTGGCCACTTTGCCGGTTTTCTGCTTGAAACCAGGTGTGAGCCTCTGACATCGGGAATGTTCCCCACATTCCATGAGATCTGGTTCCTATTGTCTATAGCCTGTGATTCTCTCTATCGCTCAGAGTAGATGACATTGTAATCGTGGTCGTAAGTATTATTAATGGCAGCAGCTAGGACAATAAGCTGAGCCTGGATCTCTGGCTTTGATGTCAACAGAGAAAAGGGAAGTTTGCATTTGCTTCAAATGGAAACAGATGCACATAGACAGGAGCAATAAGCAGAGTAGTGGAGACAGTGGTTTTACTTTTAAGGGGCTTTGTGGGGGATTCCCCTCTATACCAGCTTCTCTGTTAGGCCAGTCTCCCCTCCCTGAAATGAGCAGAGAGTCTGGTCCCTTCCAACATCCTTTTTCCTCAGTATCTTTGCTTTTCCTATAACCATCTGAGAAGGGTTCATTTGAGGGAAGGAAGGTATAAGCTGTGGTATATCACATTTGAGGGAAGGAAGGTATAAGCTGTGGCACATCACATATGTGCCCTCCTGGAGAGGATCACTGTATTTGTGTGCAGTAAGGATGATTTTAGGAGTGGGAGGGACTTCTGTTTACTTCACTGGTATCTCTGCTGCATGCCGGAAGCACCAAGAGTGGTGCCAATCAATTTAGCTGAATTCCAGGCATAATTGCTGGGTGCCTGTTGCTGTCATGAGTAAAACACAGGGCTAGATGAAACTATCTGCAGCCAATAAGGCAACACCTTAAAATTCTCCTGGAAGTTCACTTTTTTTTTCCCCTGTGTGAATCTTGAAAAAAAAATGTGGACCTCATGAAGAACTTAAGTTCTATTAGGTACAATCACTGCTTTCGAGTTCACTGTCGAGCTGGGGGATGGTAGCTTTGGGACTTGTACTCCCTGAGGAAGACAATGTGATCAATAGTGCCACCTACCCCTAGGCCGTTTGCCTCCTCCTCCTTATGTATCATGTTCTGCTTCTCTTGTGGCCTCTTGGAGCTCTTGCCAGTTCCCTGTTTGCCTCCCCTGAGGCTGCTACCTTTAACTGTTTAGTGCCTTTGTCTCACCTACCTCCTAATCTTCCCAGATTCCAGCTGTACACTCTTATGATCTAAATTGCCCCATTGCGCATACCTATCTGCCAGTGGATGCTTGGATTCCTCAGTCTGCTAGGAGTCTGGATGGAGCATTTTAATAGAGACCTGCTCCTCCCTTTCCTCCTCCTCCTGAGCCTTCTCCTCCTCTTCCTCCTCCTCCTCCCCTTCCTCTTCTTCCTCCTCCTCCTCCCCTTCCTCTTCTTTCTCCTCCTCCTTTTTGTCCTTCTCCTCCTACTTCTCCTCAACTCTCAGTTCTTCTTCTAGATTGAGTCAAACCTTAGCAAGAAGAGGTTGTCATGTACTTCCAGTGTGTGTGTGTGTGTCTGTGTACTTCATATGCACATGTGCAGGAATCCTCACCAAATCCTTTAAACAGTGGCTTCATTCATTTCCATAGATCTGACTTCTAAGTCAGTTCTACTGAACTCCGTATACGTTGTGTCTCCAGGTTGATTTTTCTGGGCTCTGGATTCCAGTAGCCTAGATTGAATTCTGAATAACTTTGGGTAAATTAATCTTTATGCCTTCATTTCTGATTTTATAGTATAGAGAGAATAATAGTCCATAGCTACTGCTTTGTGTCCTTGTGAAGATTTAGTAGGGTAATCAAAAATGTAAGGTGCTTTAACAGTGTTAGACATAAACATATATGTTTATTATTTAAGACCTGCTGAGGGAGATATTACCAGGCCAGGAGGAATGTTAAGATCTTATGTGCCTTGTGGCTTCAACTCTTATTCCTTTGTGTCTTCAACAAAGAGCATAAAACCCAGGGTGGTAAATGCAATGTTGGGTTCCCGTGGCTTCAGAATTTTTTTTTTTTTCTGGAGGTTTAGGACAGAACCAGAGTTGGCTGGGAAGGGATTAGAAAGAACCTAGTCATGGGCTTTTCACTTCTCTGTAAATTCTAGCACAATAATAAAAACATGTGGTAATTATACTTGGCCAGGCTAGGAGTACAATTTTCTTCATACAAGTAACACCCTGACCTTGAAGAAAGAAGTTATTAGGTCTTTAGCCTCAGGAGTGGCATGCAGCTTTATCTGCAGAGGCAGCTAGAGATTAAAATGCTCAAGTTCAGGGAGGAGGAAAGACAAGAGGATCCAAACACTGTTAAAAATATTATTTAAACTTCATGTTGTATTTATACGTTTAATTCATTTTTATTAGCTGCAAAGATATTTAACATAAAATAATTAGAGTCTCAAGATTAAAACCAAAATGGCCACAATTTTAATTAAGCCATCTCACAGGGAATTAGGCTGCATAATGAGAGGCAGCCTGGTGTGGTGGTGAATATCCCAGAGTCAGGGGACCAGAGTCACTGTCATCAGCTTGACGATCCCTGGGAATAGTTCCCTTGTTTGAATGAGTACCATGGAATTTGTCTGTAAAAACAGGGGCTGATCCCACACTTTCAACATAAGACCATTTTTCCCTTAAAGAAAGCATTGAATAAAATCTTAATATAGGCAAGACAGTAAACTTAGGCCCTGCAGAGTTCCTTTTCTCTGTGCCAGCTAAGTCTCTCCCTGGCAAACCACTTAGACAAGAGAATTCCCCAGAACACACTGTGAAGCTCGCCTCGAGGGTCTCAGTGCTTCCCTCCAGCTATAAAAGTCTGTGATTCTGGGTCTAATATGTCCCCATCCTACGTTTCAAAGTCTAGTGTCCCTTTTGAATTTCATTCAAGGATATGTTTTTTTAAAGGGTATCCATGGAGACAGATTTAGTAAAAAGGAGAGGATCAGAAGGAATATCTTGCCCCCCAAATCGTTTGCCTTCCAGACCCCTTCCCATTTATGTTTAGGTCCAAAGCTCTAGTCAGGACTGTGACTGCATGAAATCTGTGCTTAGCTCCTTTTTGTTACCGGACTGGCCTGTTGCTATGTTGATATCCGCAAATTGTGTCTTCTTCCACTGGCCTGCTTGGCCAGTGATTGCCAACTGGGTTTTGGTTTGTGCACCTGCAATTTTTAAAAAACTCACACCTTGGCTCCTAGATTCAATTGGCCAAGATTACCGGACCAGAAGAACTTGGTAGTGCCCACCTAATCTCTCAGTGACTTTTTGAGCTAACTGTAATATCAGAATTGCATATTGAAGAACAATCAATTACCAATGGACTTGACTGTGATGAATCAGATATTTAAAACGAACTTGATATGGTACCATGCTTATAACAGATAATCAGTAAATGCTAACTTCCTTATCCAACTTCTTTATCCATTTCTCTTCCATTTGGGCTTACTCAGAGAAGCCATAACTACAGACAAGCCCTACAGGGGTTCAATGAAGGAGTCAATCTCCTTTAAGGCTCCTCTTAGTCACTAACCAAACTCAAGTGCTAATCTTTACTTGTATGCGTATTGCAACCATCCAACAAGAGTTGTCAAACAGGGGCTGGGAAGATGGAGCAGTCATTGAAAGCATAGTGCCAAAGAACATAGGTTCAGTTTCCAGAATGTACATGATGTCTTACAACCTCCAGAACTTCTGGTTCCGGGGGATCCTATGCTTTTGGGGGGGGTGTCCCAGGGTATCAGGCACATGCGCTACACATACATTCATGAAGACAAAACAATCACACACAGAAATAAACTAAATAAATCTAAACAATAAAAGATGTTTATTTTCCAAATGGGGGTTCTGAAGTTGGCTCAATTGCTGAAGTCCTTGCTGCACAGACATGGGAACCAAAATTCCATCTGCAACAGCTGAACACAGCCACAATTTCCAGTATTTCCTGGGAGGATGAGGCAGAAAGATCTTTGGAGTTTGTTTAGTGGCCAGTCTAGCTAAGCACTTGAGCTTCAGGTTCAGTGAGACAACCAGTATCAAAAAAGAGAAGAGAGAGTGTTGAATTCTGTCCTCTACATTCACCCATACTTAGGCACATGCACCTGCAAACACGCACAAATACACAAATACACACACACACACACACACACTGGATTTACTAAATGATTAAATAAACAAACAGCTTATTTCTCTGTTATCACTTTCTGCATATCCAGTCTCTCTGCTTGATCATTTGCCCCTGAGCTCAATTGCCCACATGTAGGTTTGGAAGAGGAAAGGATGGGACATTGGGCTGTATTTGCTTAAATGTTCAACTCAAAATTAGAATGACTTTTCAGTGAATATGATGTTTGCACAGATACTGGGTAGTCAGAAAAAAGACCCTTCCTTTGTGAGGTTCACCCCTTGCCAGGGAACCAGCGAGACAATGTGATTGCATTTCAGCTTCCACCTGCACCACTGCAGAGTCTCTTGCATAAGCTCTTGGGTGAGGCTGCTCTGAGCCACAGATAGTCCTCACAAGTTTAGGTGAGAAGAGAAGGTAAGAGCACACTGAAACTACCTTCATCTCCTCCACTGAATTCATGGTTGTAGCTCTCACTGCAGTCTCCTGCGACTGGGATATTTCTGGCATCTTGGTCAATTAGACAATTTCTGTAGGTTGTTCTCTTTTTAAATTTTTAGATGCACTACATACACATGGGTGTATGTACATGTGTATGTACGTGTGTGTGTGTGTGTGTGTGTGTGTGTGTGTGTGATCAGAGGTCAGTGCTGGGTACTTTCCTCCATTGCTCACCACCTTTTCTATTTATTTTATTTTATCTTATTTTATTGAGATAGGGTCTTTCACTGAGCTTGAAGCTGGACTAGATGACCAGTGAGTTCCGTGTGTGCCTGAGCTTGATACACACCTGTGCCTGCATCTTTTCTGAGGGTCCTGTGCATGCATCTTTTCTGTGGGTCCTGTACGTGCATCTTTTCTGTGAGTCTTGTACATGCATCTTTTCTGTGGGTCCTGTGCATGTGTCCTTTCTGTGGGTCCTGTGCATGCATCTTTTCTGTGGGTCCCAGGGTTCCAAAGTCAGGTCCTCATGCTTGCATGGGAGGCACTCTACTGACTGTGTCATTCCCCCAGCTATGAATGCAAAGCACAGCCTACCACACAGTGACCCCTTTGCTGAATGAAACAAAATTTCTTCTTCTGAGGGGAGACTAGGTCTGTGGGGCTCCAGCAAGAGATGCATAACTCTCACATAGGAATAAAGGTAGGATCCTTGTTATTTTTCTCTCAGGTGTGTTTTGGCTATGGTTTCTCTTTGACTTTAATTAACTAGATCAATCCTTAGCTTCCATCAGAAGCCTGCTAATTGGGTCTCACACTCACCACCCTGTAATACTGATTCCAACACCTGCTTCAGTGGAAATTTGGAAAGCATTGATTTTAAGTCTGAAAAAAAAAAAAAAAAACAGAAAGTAGGACATTGCCTTATTGAATTGAAGTTTATGTCTAGCATTTATATTTTGATCATTTTAATGCCCAGCTTTTAAAAGGTAATACTATGCATGTGTTTTGGTTGAATCACCATAGACTCTTTGGTATGACCCCAGAACTCTCTGGATTAGGGATATTAATCTTAACAATTTCAATGTAGTTTTCTTGTTTAAACCTTTGACTAAACAAATAAATTGTGAGCAAAACAGAAAACTAAAATGCCAATTACTTGTAAGAACAAGATTTTTTTCTCAGTGTTCCAATCTCACTCTTCTAAAAGCCCCCAAGCACTTGCATGTTGATACACGCATGTTCATTTCTGTATTGCTTTCTATTAGAGACAGAACTAGACATGGTGGAGCATACTGAAACTTCAATGCTTGCGACATAGTGGCAGGAGAATTGTTAGCATTTCAAGGCTACACTTAGCTCTAGGAAGTTCAAAGCTAATCCAGGATGCTTGAGACTCTATCTCTAAGAGCCAAAAGAGGAGGAAAAAGGATAAGGAGGATGAGGAGGAGGCTGAGAAGAAAGGAGAGAGGAGAAAGAGGAGGAGGGGAAGGAGAAGCAGTAGAGAGAAGAAAGGAGACATGCAAGACATGTACTATGATACCCATGTAACGTTTTCTTATTAAAACTCAAGTTCATGCAGATACATAACTGCATTAGACAAATACACTTTGTCAGCTATCTTTATGGTTCCTAAAGAAGTGTGTGTGTGTGTGTGTGTGTGTGTGTGTGTGTGTGTGTTAGAAATTAAGAAGAAAGTTAGTCTTCTAAGTCCAATTAAAATTTAACACTTGTTTCTTTTTAGCTGACATCCTCATTTTTGGAAGAAGAGTGAGGAAATTCAGTGCACAGACGCTTTTAACAAAATAAAGATGTTTCTTTCCTTCTGCAGCTTGGGCTTTGCTCACACAGAGGCACATGGGACATGCTTTGAGACTGCAGTGTGCTGAAATTCCCACGAAAAACCCTCCTTCCCAGAACAGTCACTTTTATATTTCCTCTAAAGATGTGCTCGGAGGCTGGCAAATTGGTCTGCTTCTGGAGATTCATATTGGCGTCTGTCTGATGGTCTCTATTACCCAATTTAAATACACAATGGTCGGAAGGTTTGAACACACCATGTTAATCCAGCAACAGAGACCTCTGCTCGGCTGTTTGTTAAAAGAAAATTGTACCTGTTATGCACTCGAAAGGGGCACACAGTTGCTGTTAACTGCTTTACCAAATTGATTCTGACTCACTCATTTCAAAGGGAAAATGGAAGTGCTTTTGCCTTTCTGTGTGGTAGGGAATTGGCTTTACTTAGCACTAAGTGGTATCATTTCTTGTGATTACAGAAAAATGCATCATAACTTTTGATTACGCCACTATTAAGGATGCACGTTAGCAATTGCTGGGACTCATAAAGTACTGCTGGTGGATTCTATGTAACTCATTTTTATTTGGAACGGAGTGGAGGAGGAGGGTATGGTTTAAATTGTTCAAAGCTTGACTTGGATAATGAGATCATCCACCTGAGACAGGAAGGGACTCAAGGGAGGAAGCCTTGACTGTGGGTTTTTTTTTTCTTCTCCATTTCATCCCCAATTCCTACTACCCTGCCAGGCCTCTTGAAAACAAACAAGTTAACATCCCTACATTTATTTCTTTTTAGTAAATGAATCCAAAGCTCAGTATGTATCAAGCACTGGCTGGTTAGGCTGGGCTCAAATGAACGGCCCATTCAGAAGGAATTTATAATATGGTACAAGTGACATGCAAGTAACTTATAGACAGCATAACAAAGGCATAAAATGAAATCGGATTCCCAAAGAAGTGGCTTTAATCCTCCAATTAGGTTGTAATACAAGAGAGGAGATCAGGCCATTTCTGTCCCCTATGGTATCTTGGTAATGCAACTTAGAATGCAGTGAGTGCTTAATAAGCAGGACAATGAACAAGGAAACAGCACATGGTAGTGTTCCGCCTTTAACTCACACCTCTGTGCAAGAGCTAATTGTGTCTATCTTTTCTCAGCTCTGGGTTCAGTGATATCCTGTTGACAGATTGAAATTGGTTGTGGTTGGAATGTTTACACCACAGAAGTCAGCCACTGTGACAAACAAATGATATTCCCCTAGAAAAAATGGCTGGTTCTTAAACATACCAAGATTTTCATATGAGAGAGAGAGAGAGAGAGAGAGAGAGAGAGAGAGAGAGAGAGAGAGAGAGATTGTTTGTTACAATTCCAGGGTGTCTATCCCTGGCCAGCTAGGCTGGCTCTGGTCTGAAAGCCTCATTCACCTGTGTCTTAAGGCAAGTGGACTATCTCATTCCCCTAAACCTACAATGCTGTGTCTTCAGCATCAGAAAGAAAAGCCTATACAACTGGTCATGAAGAAGAGTAAGCTAGAGAATCTATGTTTTGTACTTGTATATCCTGTGTGTCTAGTGTGTTTCCAGAAGAAAAAATAAATGTGCTTCTAGCTACAACAGTAACAGTGTGAAAGACTGAACCCTACAAAGATCCAGTTCTCTGAGGACTAGACATGAGAACATGTTGAATGGCCACAAAGAGTCCTTCCGTTTCAACACTGTGCTCTAATTATGTAACTATCTCTTCCTGAGGGGGAAGAAGCTGGAAAACAAAGAGGAAGAGAGAAAGGAATGGCCCTAAGGTGGAGAGGAGTTGCATATGTCCCATGATTATCTGTCTCTATGGAAGGATAGTGAAGACCTTCCTGGGAGTATAAGGGAATTCCTGAAGGCCTATGATTTTCTTGGCTATGGTGGTGGTGTGCAAAATGGTTTGGGTGGAGCACAGGAAGACTAGAGGCAAGAGGCCAGATGTCCTGTCCAGGTCCAAGATCTCAAGGGTCCGAATTAGTGTGATGATCTCACAGTTAGGAGCAAAAGGTTAAAAGCTTGTGTGGAAAATGTTGAATGCAGAATATAAAGGACAGACTAGGATGAGATCAGGTTTTGAAACTTGCTATTGAGGTAAGCATTTTTTTTTAATTTTACTTTATTAGTATGGGTGTTTTGCATGTATGGTTTCTGTGCACCCCACTTGCATTCCGGGTGCTTTCAGAAGCCAGAACAGTGTACCAGGTGCCCTGGAACTGGAGTTACAGATATTGTGAGCCACCATGTGGGTGCTCATGCAGAAGGGAGTTAGGTTTGGGTTTTTGGAAGAGCAGCTAGTGCTTTTAACTCAGCTTTCTCTTCAGCCTATGGTAGATAGCTTTTCAGTGAACCAAAACACAATGAAAGAAAAAGAAGCCCATAGGATGTCTAAACTCATGGTGGACACTCTAAGAAGAGTCTATTTCAGTCTCTTTACCCTTCTGTCTTCATTTTTGTCATCATGGATAAATGGCTAAAATGACCAGATTCTCACGTCATGTGACAGAGTGGTTATGTTACTGGGATACATTTATGTGATGGGGAACTGGCCAATGGCAAGTAAGTAGAATTTTATACGGATTTTGCAGTATGCTCTTGTGTGTTCCTGAGAGGTACACCTTCCAGCTTCTACCATTGTTTCTTTTGCCTGGAAAACAGGTGTGATGGTTAGAAACATGTTTGGCATCCTGTGATCATGCGAGAAGGGCCAATAGTATTTCACAAATTATAGGTCTAGTACCTTTGACCCACTAAACTTGAGCTAGAGCTGTCTATCTCCAGGTTTCTTGTTGATGAAATAAGACCATTACCAGCAGCGGCAGTCAAAGTGAGAACCAGTACACTGTGTTAGGTTGTTATGTTTCTTCTTAGCTACCACAGAATGCACTCTGGGCATTGTCATAATAGGCAAAAATAGAAAATATGAATCTATATATTTTTACTTTGAAGGTAATCACAGAACATTCAGGTTAAAAATATTAGCTACAGTTTGAAAAATTGCATTTTAGCAGCAAATTAAAACTGTGTAGATTAAAAAAAAAAAAAAAAGATTTGACCTTAACCCTGATATATTGAATCAGAGGCTCAGGGGATGGAGTCCAAATGTTATATGATTGTGCAGGCTTAAAAAGTTCAGGGTTTCAGTGGGACATTCCCAGATGTGTGGGTCCTGTCATTTCTGTAGGAGTTAGAGCTAGGGTTTTAATGAAATCTCCGTAAGACTGAGAAATTAGATCAGGAAATTCCTGGAGTAAAATTGAACAGTTAAGGTAAGAAGAGGAGTGTTGAAACACTCAAGATGTTAAGGAGACATCAGTAAAATTGGGTTGCCCATGGAACAGTTAGCATGTGCTCAACTTTCCTCCCTACTTCAAAATAGATTTTCTTCTCAATAAATTCAACAGTATTTATTCAATCTGACATCCTTTTAATTTTGTGTGCGATGTACTGGTTGGGAATTCTCATTTTCATTTCTTAAAAAGCCTTTGTCCGTTGACTTATATTCTCTATCAAAATTCCAGTTTATTTCTCCTCAAATAAGAGCTGAGATTTAGGGAGTATGTACTAGCCATAGCACAAAGTATACATATTAACTCATGGAATACTTACCACAGCTGTGATGCTGTTGTATAATATCATTACAAGGAAATATAGGTAGAGACCAGTTATAGAACTGGTAAGTGGCTAAGGTAGGTTTTAACTAGGCTGTATTGCTCAAGTTTATATTGTTAATTACTGATCTGTGCTACATAATGCTTACAATGAATGCTCTGGGCTCAAATGTGGCCAGATAACATTTCTCAGTGCCTTTAGCTATTGGAACTGATATGAGTCACCTGACCACTCAGAAAAAAGGATGAATGATTATGAGGCTAGAGCAGGAAATGATAGGTTCTTTCCTGATTCTCCCTGTTTTCACAGAGAATAAAGAACTAAAATTATTAGAGAAGAAATTCTGATATTGGAAGCTTGAGAAATGTTGAAAGATTCTCGGAGGAAATGTTTTTATGTATCAAAGGAAACACTTATAATGTTTTCAAGGACCTATAGTGGGGGGAATAAGTTAATATGGAAAACAATGACCCATGGCACCAATGAGTAATAAAACCTTCTCATGTAGGTTTTTGAAGACCCAGGTTTAGAAACACAAAAGATAAGTAGTTATATAGATTAGCACTGAATCATTGAGTGAGGTGGAATGACAAGTAGGTTGGTTGAAGACATTATGAAGAGAGAGGCTGTTACTTTGAACCACATTTTGTGAGCCAGAAATAAGGAAACAAAATGAAGGAAAGAAAGCAAACAAAACAGAGAGTTTGAAATAAAGGATGTGATGTCTGGATAAAAATTAAATAGTTACTGTAGGAAGTAAGAAGATAGAAACTCAGAACATTAACATACGACTGATGCCAGTGAAGATGCTCAATCAAGAGGGACAAGAACATAACCATTTGTGTGAGCGACTCCAGTGAGGTTCAACACAAGTAGACTCAAAGGCAAATGGCACCAAGACAAAGCTGGAACATGTCTCTCTTTCCAGGGAAACTAAAGCCAACCAGGAAGATCTTGAACTCAAGATTAGAGCAGTTAGCTGAACAAAGATTCAAATGTTTCAGTCAATTTGAGAGGCTGATAGGAGATGGGCAGCTGATAATTGGGTAAAAAACTTACTAGATGATGTAAGATTTTTACAAAAAATAAGAGTAAGAAGAATAAGGAGAAAATGTCCAGAAAGGACAAGTACTTTGTAAATATGCTGTAGAAATGAAGCTGAGCCTGAGATGAAGAATAAGACAGAGACCTCTGAAATCTCTGAAATAGGAAGGTGCTAGTTAAGGCTCAATGTTCAAGGGACTTCAAAGTAGAAGAACACTAAGGAGTATAGACTCTGAACTTTATGTCTCAGAAAAATAAATATTCAGGGGCTAGCTGGTCTCCAAATCTTACCACTACTAAATAGAATGTGGGTTGATTCATCTGTTGCTTCTTTGATACTAATTTATCATGGAGTCACTATAGTGTCAAAATCTAGGGACTCAAAGTAAGTAGATCTTAGCCATGTCCTTAGGGACCCAATGTGAATAGATGTTAGCACATCAAGAACTTATAAAATATGCAAGTATTGATTACAGAAAAAGGTTGTAAAGGCCAGGAGATGGCCTTAGAAAGGATGCTATGGGGTCAACATGGAGCTTAGGAGAAAGGGAAAAATGGGATTGGTTGCCTACTTTCTTTCTTGGTAAAATTAGATGGATGTAGTTAACACATACAAGGTGCCTAGGTAGATTAGACAAAGGTTCTTCTTTTGGGACACTGCAGCCCTCATCTTGAGAGTAAAACCTTGGAACTAGACTCTTCCTAGGTATAGGCATTACTATAACATAGTTTCTCTAAAAACAAAACAAAAAAATATCCAGCAAAATGATAACAATATGATACAACTGATAGCATATGGTTAAAAAATGACAAATGATTAAAAATCCTTAAAAGAAAAATCAACTAAAAATGAATAAAAATGAGAAGAAATTCTTCATTAGACAAAATGAGACTACAGTAACAGCAAGTTACCAGATGATAATAGACCAGGCAGTATAGTGTTAGTTCCTTAACACATCAGAGGTTTAATGTTTTCTTACTTTTCCATGTCAAGTTAGGTAGAAGCACCTCTTTCCATCATTTTACACTCAGAGGTGAAGACTTAAGGCACTCCAGTAATCTAGGGAACCAATGAAGCAGGTGTTCTGTGTGGAATATGAGCTGATGGTATAAGGAATAAATATTTCCATCCAGAAGCACATTGTTTTTTATCCATTTTATTGGTCAAAAAACAAACCAAAACAAACCAAAAACAAACAAACAAACAAACAAAAAACCAAACCCATGTGGCCAAGCTCAATTTCTGGAGATTACAGTGTAAACCTGCTGAACAGGATTGTTCCAGCAGTAGAATTGAAACACTTGTGGTGTCCAGTTCAGACTGCCTAAAAAGTGATGAGGTGATGTACAACACAACTGTAGTTAAAGTCCTTAGAAAGGTAAGTAAGAAAGGGGGATTGAGAATTCCAGGTGATCCTGTGTTAGACAGAACCATTTAAAAGGCAACCCAACCAACCACCACCCAACCAATCAACCAATCAATCAAAAACAGCCTAATGAAAAACAAAACCAGACCCCAGACACTATCAGCTTCCTGCAGCATCCTGAGTTATCTACTAGTGGTCCCTCACTTCTTTTTCCAACATATCCCGTGAACACCTGCCATAGTGGAATTATTCTGCTACAAGTCATCACGGACCGTCTTTACCTTCTGGATTAAGCTCCTAAGCCCCCCGTCTCCGCCTCATCACAATCTATTTTCCAGGTTGTTCTAGACATCACTCCTGCAACATTTACTACTTTATACTCACTTGTACCCAAGCCATTTTAGGCTGTTAAGTTTTATTCATTTTTTAAAAGCAAGCTTAAATATCACTATTCCCACAAAGTATAGTGTTTTTATAGTCCTTCATTTTGCGTTATAGCCTTGTTAGTATTTTCTAGTAAGCATTACTTATGGATCCCTTTTGCATAATAGACATTTATACCCATGTCTGGTATTTTTTTTTTTTTTTTTTGGTGGACAGAAATGGTGTCTTTGTCTTAGTCATGCAATTCTTTTCTTGCCTTTGCCAGACGGTGCTTCGTAGTGCTTGCTGTATGGTAAGAATTCACTGAAGACTCTTACATTCCACTCTGTGATTTGATCTGGTTGAATTTCCATCCACACTCCCCCTTTTCAGTCCTTGGTTTTGTGGTCTTCAAGGACACTCACAGTTCATGTCATGCTATCTTGCTTGTATTCTCTATTAATATTTGGTTGGCTCAAGCTAAACAGCTACCACCCGTTTGTTTTAAAGTAGCTGCAAAGAGTTTTATGGAAGTGGAAGAAAGGTAAAAGAAAGAAAGAGAAAACTGTTCCTTCCTTTGTAAAATAAAAATAAAAAAGTAATGACAGCAACAAGAAAATTAATTTTTAGTGAATAATTTCCAATAAATTTCATTTTCTCATTAGATTGAAGATCCTTGGAGAGCACAGGGTTGTGTTTTCCTGGTCTACACAGGCCTTCACAGTCCTTTCATGTGTCTTAGTGCTGGCACACATGAATTTCCTCACCAGTCTCTGTTAAATTTTTTTCTGGTTATGTGTGCAAGCCACATTTTATAGGCTTGTGGCAGACCCATTATTTTATAGTATTATATCAGAGATGAGAGAGATAGACTCTTTGTTTCTTCTTGTCTTACACATGAGGAAACTGAGCTGTGGAGGGAAGCAGTGTGTTCTATTCCAGGTGTGTTCTATGGATATTCACAGATTCTATCAATCTCTTTCCTCTAGTTGCTTCTGCAAAGTGCAAAATTAGAATGATGACTAATGACTCGATTGATCAGGGAGGTTGGGCTAATTGATTTTAAGAGTTTATTAAAGATAGGTTAGGTGTCTGCTGCCTTGCTAATTACTTGAAGTCAAAAGAAAAATGACATAATTTCCAAAAAAGAGTTTCAACTCCAGTCTACAATGTTTGAGAAGCTTGTAAGAACCAGGTGTGGGACATGTGTGTCACCTTGTGCTCCACAGAGATCTTTTAAGTGCAGTTATACAATCATGTTGCTGACATATATTTCAGGTAAGTTTAGTTTCTGTGGGGATCTAGTCATTGAGTTTTCTAGTCGTTTGCTTAAAAAAATTGTAGATACATTATTTTTTAAAATAAGCAAGGTTGCCGCATGACATGTAAGGTGTAAGCAAACTGCCATTTGTCTTAAGCATAGTTTCAAACAAGATGGACCCAGCATGGGAGAGCATCCAGAGAGCAGATATTTATTTGATTAGCAGCCCATGCCTTCCTAGACTGTACACATTCAAAAGTACTGTGAGTTGCTGAATGGAAGGAGTAGAGGAAACAATAATGACATTAAGTTAAGACCTCAGAAATGTCTAAAAAGTACATGAGTCTCATATCCATCCATCTATGTGTTTTATATTGGTGTTCTAAAGATAGCTATATGCTAATTATTATATGCATATGCTAATTACCATATGCATCTTGAATCACAGAAGGGCAGAAGAACTACAAAGGCAAAATACCTAAGGCAATCTCATCTCAGCATGGATCTCAGTCTGAGAGAGGATGCTTTCAGGACCATGCTTCACAGTGTGTTGGCAGAGGCGAGCTCTTGCTGCGGGAGAGGGACGCTGAAGGTGAAAGCAAGCTGGTGGAACTACTTGGGAAATTAAAACTGTAATAAGGTACCAGTGGGTTGTGTTTCTGTCTCTCCGCAATAACAGAATGTGAACAAAAGGGTCAGAGGGCAAAGGCCGGAGTTCACCTTAGAAAATGAGGGCTGCCATGGGGCTTCAGGCTGTGCATATGGCAGGTGGAACCAGGCTGACAAATTAGACAGCTCTGGGCAACCTTCACGGTTGAATATCCGGTCCCTTCCAGTCTGCTACAAAAGAGCGAGACTGGTGTTTATAAGAAAGAAGAAACGTAGCATCGCACAAAGTTTGCACTTGCTGGTTTAGCTGGCAGGAGGGTAGAAAGGAGATGCGCATAAAGAGAAAGAGAGGGATAGGAGGGAGAAAAAGAATGTGGGGAGGTGCAGATAAGAGTGATTCGAGGACCAGCACGAGCGACAGGAGGAATAAACGAGAAGCGCCCAAGAGCCAGAAGAAAGTGTTGAGGGGCAAGCAATAGACCAGCGATAAAAGATGAGGAGAACACGCTCGGGGAGAAGAGACAGAGAAAAGCAAAAAGGAAAAGCAGAACAAAACAAGAAATGTAGGCCTGCCTCTACACACACAATTTCACGGGACTGACAGAGCAATCTCCTGTCAGCTGGTGCCACCGCATGTTGCGGGGCAACGGAAAAGAGTCAGAAGGCAGAGGTGAGTGCTGGGTTCACAAACACAGGTCTCTCTGATATCGAGCTGGACCCTTGTGAGGACCGAGGCACAACTGTCTCCTTCCCTCATCTGCGCTCTGCCAAATCCTAAGGCTGCTCTTCAGCATTTCACTTTCGCGCTACCTTTGTCTCACAAGCTTCTCAAACACCGTTAAAATGCTGCCGCAAAGCACCACAGTTGCTGCATGTACTGTCATGACATTCAGGCCAAGGGGTTGTTACAAGGAAAAGGGATAATAGGTTTTTCCAAGTGACAATTTCAGTAATGCCTAGGAGTCTGGGCCATCTGGTGAGTTCCGTGGGAAGCAAATCGCTGTTCATAGGCATCTGTAACCATCCCTACACCATGCTAATTTCAGTGGACAAACTGTTCCTTAAGGGGCTTTGTGTAGTCAAAGAACAGAGAGCATCTCCTCTGTCCTCTCTCTGGCTTCTTGAGGCTCCCAAATGTCTTTGTTTTCTTGCTTGCCAGAGCCATTTTATGCTTTACTCCTCCCCTTTCAGTTAATTCCCACACATTGGTTGAGCACCTACTCTGTGTCAGATGCCTTCAGGTACCAGGAGAGAAGCACATAATTATAAGGTGCTGTCTCGTAGGCTGTGGCAGTGAGTGTAAATTCATACTCACCAGCATTCTGTATCTTCATAGGTGCTCAACATACAGGGAGGTTTGTCACCATCAGCAGGGACGGATGGAAAACCACCCAGTCCACACTGTGTTTGTTTTCTTCAAATGAGGAAAAAAACAAGCCCACAATAGGTATAAAAACATATATCCTGCCATGCATACCGAGATGTTTAAAGAGTCGCAGACTTGCAATTGACTTTGAGATATATAAAATAACAAGATGGTTCGGTGATTAGAGGCGATGACTACCCAGATAAAGATGTGCTCACAAAAGCAGGATCAGTAAATGATCAAATTCTAAGTGGTGGGTACATAGTTATCCACTGTAAAATTCAATTTCCCTGCATTTGACATGTTTAATTCACTTTGTGGAATAATCAGCAGACAATTAAAAGCTGCTGATTTGAAGAGTTCAGACAAGAAAGTGATGGTGTAAAAAGCGAAGAGGAAATCGCAGTGTAGAAGGGAGGGGCTAATAGAGGATACTCATGTTAGTTATCTTCTCATTGCAGCACAGCACATCACTGTAAAAGGAACTAGATTAGAGCATCGTCACACGGGTGCCAGCACTGATGGTTGCCAGTGAGGAGACCAGCAATCCAGAAAGGCTCTAGCGAGATGGTGCTAGTTGGGGTAGTCTAAGTTTGCAGCTAAGATGATTAGGTAGCAAAGCCACCTGAATCCTTGCCTAGGACTGAAGGCAGGATGGCTCTCTCACACGTGGGTTTTATGAAAGGACCTTGGTTTCAGTGACTCACTGTGCAGGGCTCTTTATTTGCTACTGGAGGGTCCTTGTCCCAGGCAACTATCTTGTGCAGAGGAAGCTGCACATTTCTTTGTTGTGGTCATCATATTGAGTCATTTCTGTCCTACTTTGTTATCTATAGACACTAAATCCAGCCAGCGATCAATGGGGAAAGCTGTGAGGTCTACTCTCTAATGGGAAAGAGCTGAAAACTTTGGAGGACGTGTTTGAAAACCTCTGTTTAGAACTTGGGTGGACCCAAGTCCTGTAGTCTCTACATTTGAGAGGTAAAGGCAAGAGGATTGCTTTGAGTTTAAGTCCAGCCTGCTGTACGGTATGTAGGCCTGCCGTCTCTCCATACATAGTGAGGCCCTGCTTCCTAACAAAACACCATCATCACCACCACCACCACCACCACCACCACCACCACCATCATCATCAGTAACAAATATGGTCACAAACAAAACAAAAATCACAATACAAAAATATCTCAGGTGTGGTTTTAGTGAAAACGCTAGCTTCCAAAAGCTGATAGTTCATGAAGTCAGGTAGTAAAGCAAAGCTAAGAAATGCTTATGATGTTAAAACCTCTTCATGTGGAAGATTATAGGAGTCTCTTAGGACTTCTTGAGGCAGGGCTGGGTAAGGCTATAAAAAAGGAAAATAAAAAAAAAGAGAAACAAAACAAAACACAAACCCACAAATCCTAGCCCTTTCTGTTTATTCTTAATTGAGATAAAATTAGAAGTCACAATCAACACTTCAGCCATTGTAACGTGCTCTGCTCTGTGGCTCTTACTGCATTCAAAGTGTTAGGCACTTACAACCGCTCTTTAATTCCAATTCCATATTGACACCCCACGGAAAACACTGTGATTGTGAAGCAATATCCCTAACTTATCCCTTCTTATGTCCTGCTAAACACTCATCTATTTTCTGTCTTCATGGATTTATCATGATTCTATACCTTAAAGTCTAGAAGGTAAAAAGTACCCTATCAGACTCCCTGTGAAGACTTTTTTGGGGGGTGGGGTAGGAATTGATGAGTCGTAGAGAAATCTACCAAACAACAGAAAGCAGGTAATCACGTAGATAAGCCTGCAGAGATAATTTGGGGCAAACTTGTGAACTTGGAAGCAGTGAGTCCAAATGTTCATATGTGCTTGGATATTGTCTGAAAGTCACTGATGATTATGGAACTTCAATGGGCTGTATATTAAAATTTTCACTTTAAAATTTTCCATGTTATTTTTGACAGTTGGCAGTTGGCAGCAAATACAGCTATCCAATTCAAATGGGTTATATTGCTCTAGCAAGAAATGGTGGGGGTAGTGGTTAATGGGCCTTCAGGCTGACTCAGTGGCTGAAGATGCTTGCTACAGAAGCCTGGCAGCATAGATTCAGTACATGGGTCCCAGGGAAAGATGGAAGAAGAAAACCAACTCCACAAAGTCGTCCTTTGACTTCCACATGGCAGACCCGCAAATAATAATGATGATGATAACAATAATAGTAGTCAGTGTGGACAAAACTGAGTGGTGAGCTCAGGAACACAATTCTGGGTGTTACCACTTTCATGTTATCTCTGCAGCTGGAATTTCACCAACATTTGAACTCCAAGTTTGTTATCTTGGGTGACTTATTTCTGTCCTAGTTTTCTTTTTTTGCCACATAAACATGATTGTGGCTCTGATTTTTTTTCTTTTTAAGGATCTACATAAATCAGTGCAGCAGAGATTTACCAACAGTGACCTGCCCTCTGAAAGCTCTCATAAGTTTTTATACCCATAGAGGTTTTTAAAAAAAATTTTTTTTTTAAAAGAATCACTCTTTAGGGGCAACAAAAGAGAAGTAATGTTTCTTTCATCCAATTATTTTTATATATGAAATCCTATACATTTTATGCTCCATTCCTAGGCAGATGGAGTTTTAACCATTCATGGCTGAATATAGCATGGATGACATTACTGCAAAGTTAGTGCCGGTGTCAACCTGATGACAGTGACTGTTTGCCTTTGACATTTTTTTCAAAACCAGGACACCATCTTGAACATTTCAAGTGTAAGAAAGAACTCAAAGACCTTCCATGCTTTAAGAGTTCTAGGCTACATCTGGAAGCACTCCTGAGGGTATTACATCTTAGGATATGAATAATTTCTGGGATCCCCTTGTCACCAACTCCTTTTAAAAACACTAGAACTGCAACAGAGAAAACTGTTCTATAAAACCCAAAGCACCACTGCCAAGACTTGGGGAAAGAAAAGAATTGCTGAAAGATTTAATAACTCTGGATCTTCTGACTCAAAGCAGATATCCAGCTTTTGAGTGATCTTTCTGTGGCTAAAGTGGTTTGGCATGAGTGCTTCCAGCAGGTCATATGACCCAGGTTCACAGGGAAGCTGAGACTTCAAACCAGAGGGATATGAGGATCACGAGGAAGAATAGGTACCTCCCTTCCTAGTTCTTAGATACAGGACTATTCCAATAGTGACCTGCTGACATCCATTGTCTGTGTATAATCAAAGTCACTAAAGAAAATGACTAGTCATATATGTACAAAGTACCACAGGCACTGAAGAAAATAATTTATTTGGCAGCCTGTCTGTTAACCTATTGTCTTTCTCCAGTACGTGTAAGCTTTATCCTAAATCCCGGTTCATTCTTTCTGCAGTAGAGATAGTTCCTAATGTACTGGCCAAATGTGAGAAGAATTGTTGAAAGAAATTGGGGAGGAGAAAGAGAGGGAGAGGATAGGATCTAAACACCCAAGTCCTGCATAGTGTGTTTCTATCATCTGAGAGTGCGTGGGTTAGCAGCCAGTACCACAGAGACACTCTGGCATGTTTGCCATGTCTTTGTAGAGTGGCAAAGCCCCAACACTGTGTCCAAAGATTGCTTGCTGCTGGGCAATTGATATTCTGCCTCTGGCATTGGAACAAGCCTGCTTCATTTACGAGGCCCGTTAACCTGCCCTGATAAAGCTGAGCTGGGTTTACCAGCTCGAGGTCTTTGCGATTGCTCAGCCACTCACTATCCTACCCATGCTTGTTTCGCTTATGTTCTACAGCTATCTCAGACAGACTGCCTTTCTAAGCCTGTAGCATGTCAGAGTGCTCTTCGCTCTCCTGATCACATTTCCTGTTTCTACTTAGACCTGCCAAGGCTTAGGCTTGGTGTGTAATTTGTCCCACATTTAGACTCCCATTGTTATCTTTAGCTGTCCTTAGATCACTCCTGTGATTCCCAGATTTCCTTTTAATATGATAATTTCTGTTTTGTCCTAGATTCCCATTCTACCCATGATGTGCATGGATAGATACACACATACAAGCACATGCATACACACAGACATAAACATGTAGACATACACATACATACATATATACATACACAAATACACACATGTACACAGATGTACACATATATGCATACACATATAAACACATATACACACATTCATAATATCACAACTCCAGACACTCATGAGCAAACATAGATACACACATATACACATTCATATATATATACATACACACACACATACATGTACACACACACTCATACAAACTTCATGCCTTCACACACACAAACACTATACACATACATATAGACACAGACACAAACATATACATGTATATACAGGCATAAATCATTGACATACACAAACACATGTATGCACACACACAGATAACAGAGATATATGTATACATATACACATACAAGCATATATGTACTGCATATACATATGCACTTATACACATAGACACATATGCATACACACACTCACACACATGCGCACATGCATAAATACATTTATACATTCACACACATGAACATATACCTATACACATATATACATGTAGATTTACATATATACACACCTCTACACACACACACACACAATTCATGGTGGGTAAGTCAGCATTGGCCTCTTAAAAAAAAGAATTAGAAAATAACCTGCTTTTCCCACAGACATCTAGGAATATGTTTTGTCTTGAACAAGTAAAAGCAATACTAAATTGATCCTTGGAAGAGGTTCAGACACAAAAGAGATAATATGGGTAGTCTATTTAGTAGTTCTCTTTCTGAGATGTATGACTGCTTGGATGCCTATTTATTTGACTGTCAAGTAAACTTGCCTTAGTGAAGTAATTTCAGTAAGGACTAAGAAGACTTTTATTCCAACACAGTGGTATAGGAACAGAGATATTTATTTTGACTAGCATTAATACCTAAGGATATCAACCTCAGTTACTAAGAATTAACCCAAGTGTCTTATAGTCCATTGAAGTCAATGTAAGCAGACAAACTGATCTTTAATAGTGCTATTTTTATAGTAAGTGGAGAACTCTAGAATCCAAGTCCATCTGACGCTGTTGCTGAAGATGGCCTTAGGATGAAGGCCATGGAAATGTGCCTGGAAGGGCAGTTTGGAGGAGCCATGATGCTTTTTAGAATCCTTGTCGTATACATTAAAACTGAATCTTTCTAAGAAAAAGTGTCTTCAGTTTGTGGCTAATCATACTAAAGAGATGCGCCTCATAATCACTGTGAAATTGAATGTTGGTAAATGAGCTGCCCATGGTGTATTCAAATAATTTTGCAAATGAGGAGGAGTAAGGACCACGACACTGGGTCCTGATGAGCAGCTTTGGCTAAGAAGCCACTCACTTTGAAGGCCAATGGCTAATTACAGATATTGCAGCATCTCTTCACTTGTTCATTATCATGTGATACATTTGATATGACTATGCAAAAGTATTCATCGAATGTTCTTCTTTTACCAGACCATTTAAAGACAGCAACAGAGTTAGGCCACTTTTGCCCCTTCTTTGAGGTGCAACCCAACACTCTTTAGCCTGTGTACAATGGTCTCCAGGAGGGTAGAGCACCCCTGCCTTCTTTCCTAAGGGTCATCCTTTTCTTGACTTGTGAGAGAATCCCAAGAGAGCACACAATGTATTCTCTCTAGAAATCAAACATCCTGGTGATAATTTTGATGACAGTACTTAAAGGAAAATTTATTAGTCAGTCTGGTCATGAGTAGGAATTATACCACACAGTGTCCATTTGGACAAGTTTCCTGGCCAGGTGACATAGACGTGATTAGGACTCTCAAGGATACTGTGCACTCCTATGTCTGTCAGCTGGAATACATAAGTGATAAATACAAATATTTCCTTGCATCTCTAAATAATTAGCATTGTACTCTAGAATATAGATTCTGTCTGAGGAGCTGTAATGGAAATATACAACATATATTTTACAATGAAATATTTATATATTTTACACTAGAAAATGCATTATAAATAAGGAGGGTGGAAGGAACATGAGCATAAAATTATTGGGAATATTTTGACTATATTCCTCGAAAACAAATGAAGCACTTTTGAGTTGCTATTGATAGAAGGCCCATAGACGGATGAAACGATCTCTGTAAAAATGTCAAGACCAGGATTGTCTTTTTTTTTTTTTTTTAAAGCTAATGGACATTATAAAGAAGTAAAGATAAGGCTATGCTATTTACAAGTGATTGGGAGACTAGTTTGTGTCTGTAGCTTTATTTGTATTATCTTAATCCTTCAAATTACCCTGCAAGAAGGTTCTTATTTCATTTCATCCAGGAAGGAACTGAGAAGTAAGAAAGGTAGGTAATTTGTCAGCATTTACGGAGTTAGTAAATGCCAGAGCTGGGGTTTAAATCTGAATCTATCTGACTCTTAGCCCGTAATCTTTCCAGTGTGCAAAACAAGATGACACCGAGTAGATAAACAAAGACTATCCTTCCTCCTTCCTTCTGCAAACACACGTGACTGATGGGCTTCTAAAGACGAGCTGCTAAAGGGTTTCTGATGACAGAGTGCTTGGGCTGAGTACAGTTGTAAATGTGTTCACTCGGCAGCATGTCGTGACTCTTTTCCATGTCTGTGACACTTTATGGAGGTTTACCAACTGTTGCAAAGGTCATTGTGCCCTTCACTCAAATTATGTACAAGTACCACTGTATTTCATGAATGGTCTGCCACTGAAGACTCCGGGAAGACTGTATTCAAGAGTCTCTGGGGCAGGGGCATGCAGGGTGTGCATCAAAGTAAGGATGGCCGTGCTTTAGTATGAGAACCTAAAGGCTGAGAGATGCATAGGAGCACCTGATTAAGAAAAAGCCAGTTGACATTTATTTTTTTTAACCCCAGTCAATAAAGTAGCTATGAGAGTCCTTGGGATGTCAGAAAAGTATCGTGGTTTCAGTTACTTGCCTTCCTTACCTGTTCTATAGAAGGATAAGGCCTATATTATAAAATAATATAATTGTTTTAAGGTTAAATTTTAGGAATTCAAAATTTTCAAGCACTAAATAAATGAGAAGGATCATTAACATTATGAAATTAGTGTGCATCCTAGCCTTCCACTATGATTGGGACGATATAAAGTGTATACAAATTAGGCCAGTGATCCAAAAATCCCTAATCAGAGGGATGCTGATGAGGGACCATAATAATGTAGTTTGGAATGGAAAGTAGTCGTTTGCTTAGAATAGCTTTTCACTCTCCACCCCAAAGACTTAGAAGCATGTCACAAGCAATATTTGTTAAACCCAAAATATCTACGGAGTGATGGTGGTGGCATTGTCTATTTCTTACTGACACTGTCATTTCATCTGGATTTAAAATCAGCAAATGTATCATGAGTTTTTGAAAAAGAAAAACTTGATTTTAAATGATTGTATGGATCTCTCTCTCTCTCTCTCTCTCTCTCTCTCTCTCTCTCTCTCGTGTGTGTGTGTGTGTGTGTGTGTGTGTGTGTGCAAGCCTTTGGTATTTTAGAAAAGTAGGCATATATGGTAAATAATGCCAGCACTGTATTTGACATTTAAAACCCAAGGAGATCTACAGAGACCACAGCCACACTTTGATTATTTTCTTCCCATGACTTTCTGGAGGAAGCTCATCTTGCAGTGGCTAGCAGTGCCATAACGTTCCCTCTAGTATCCATCATTCCACTAGATTCCTGCTTCCTACTGGTAAACAGTTCTCTCTCCCAGAGACACCTCCATGTTAGAGGATGCTTGTGAAGATGATGTGTCAGCCCTATAACATGACTCCAGTGATTCTTTTGAATTATCGAAGTTTGAATGATGACAAAAGTATGTTCTGCCTGTCTCACAACAGGTGGTTTAGAATATTTTAATTATGGTTTTCTAATGATCAGAACACCCCATTAATGAAAACACTGCTCTCCTATGCTGAATAAATCAAGATACTATATCATTAAACTAGAGGTGTCATGGATTGGCAGAAATGAAAGCTGGATCACTTTAATCAAGCTATAAATTTTATGAGTTAAGTGCCACCTAAAGATACAACTCAGGAGATAAAAACATAGGAGGTAAAACCAAGTGGCTGAACTAGGAAATTAAAAATTCATATTTGTCTATAATTATCAAATCAGTCTTTATTGTTCAGCAGAGTACAAACACAATAGCACACTTGCTGGGAGAAGAATGTAAGTACCAAGGGAACAAACTTAGCTATTTGTCCAAATCTCCCCACTGTGCTGTGTGGAGAGTGACTCGGTTTGGTTGGATGACATAACATTGGGAAGCTAAATACTTTGATGGGTGAGTGGAAGTGTCATGATTATGTTGAAAGTATTCTCCAGAACCAATCGTGGGGAGAGATGGAGCTCAGTGTTGAACAGAATTTCAGTGCCTCAGAAAGGCACACAGGAATGGGACCACCAGTAGTGGCCATAGTGCCACAAGTACACAAAGACAGAGCACATATTCTAAAGAGTCAAGATAGATGAAGTCAAAGGTAAACCTGGAACTTGGAGGACATGAGAGTGTCCAGACCATCTTCAGCACACTCATCTTCAGGAAACAATGCCAACTGCACACACCATGAAGAACCATAATTAGTCCTAATTTTGGAGTCTTTAATGACTTGGAAATATTTTTCCAACGGTTCGTGTTCTAGAGGCTTGGTCTCCATGGTCACAGTATGAAGAGGTTATAGGGCTTTTAAGAGGTAGGACTTTGTGGATGGTGATGAGATCATTGTGGCAGCACCATCACACATTGGATAATGTTTTTCTTGGTAATATCTGGAAACTGGATATCTTTCTTGAGAGAGTAAGTTAGTTGGTTTTAGTGTGTCAGCCTCATGATACAATTCTAGTGGGAATGTCAAGACTGAGTTGAGTATCCTGAGAGTGAGCTAGGTCTTCTGTGATTGGATTAGCTGTTGCAAGAGTGAGTTGTTACAGAGCAGGTTGGTACCTCCACTTTAACACTCTGGTGCTCTTGCCTGCTCTTTACACACAGCTATGTTGCCTTTCTCATCTCAGCCAAATTGTGATGCAGCACGAGGATAAGAAGATGCCATTGCCATGCTTATGAACTTCCTCAGCTACAACATCATGAGCCCACCCAAAGAATCTTTTTTCTTCATACAATTGATGGTCTTGCATAGTTTTCTGAGATAACACCCACTGTGTAGACTGGGGGGGGGGGTAGCTGACTTTGAAGATAAAGAGTGGAGTCAAAGGGGCTTCAGTTCCACGGATGGTGCTGCCCACTTCCTTAGCGATTCTGTTATCTATCATCTGTCTCCTCTGACAAAGGATATCATTGGGCAGGCTGTACAGCCACAGGAGATACTGTCTCA